>NC_133335.1:39268646-39321540 GCF_042186555.1 Aquarana catesbeiana | reverse complement strand
CCCCCACTCTCTCTCCCATTCTCGCTCTCTTTCCCATTCTTGCTCTCTCTCTCTCTCTCTGTACTTGCAATGAAATATGACAACATCCTTGCATTATCTCTCGCCCATTCTCTCCCATTCTCATGCTCTCTCTCTCGCTCTCCCATTCTCTCTCTCTCTCCCCCCCCACTCTCTCTCTCCCATTCTCTCTCTCTCCCGCTCTCTCTCTCTCCCATTCTCCCTCTCTCTCTCCCACTCTCTCTCTCTCTCTCTCTCTCTCTCTCTCTCTCTCTCTCTCTCTCTGTACCTGCAGTGAAATATGACAACATCCTTGCATTATCTCTCGTCCATTCTCTCCCATTCTAATTCTTGTGCTCTCTCTCTCTCTCTCTCTCTCTCTCATTCTCTCTCTCCCATTTTCTTTCTCTCTCTCTCTTGTGCTCTCTCTCTCCCCCACTCCTCTCTCTCTCTCCCCCACTCTCTCTCTCCCATTTTCTCTCTCTCTCTCTCGCTCGCTCTCTCTCTCTCTCTCGCTCCTCTCTCTCTCTCCCATTCTCTCTCTCCCCATTTTCTCTCTCTCCCCCGCTCTCTCCCCCACTCTCTCTCTCCCCCTCCCCCACTCTCTCTCTCTCTCTCTCTCCCATTCTCTCTCTCCCATTTTCTCTCTCTCTCTCATGCTCGCTCTCTTCCCCCACTCTCTCTCTCTCTACCATTCTCTCTCTCCCATTTTCTCTCTCTCTCCCGCACTCTCTCTCTCTCCCCCACTCTCTCTCCCATTTTCTCTCTCTCTCTCTCGCTCGCTCTCTCTCTCTCTCTCGCTCTCTCTCTCTCTCCCATTCTCTCTCTCCCATTTTCTCTCTCTCCCCCGCTCTCTCCCCCACTCTCTCTCTCCCCCCTCCCCCCACTCTCTCTCTCTCTCTCTCCCATTCTCTCCTCTCCCATTTTCTCTCTCTCTCTCATGCTCGCTCTCTCCCCCACTCTCTCTCTCTCTACCATTCTCTCTCTCCCATTTTCTCTCTCTCTCCCCCACTCTCTCTCTCTCCCCCACTCTCCTCTCCCATTTTCTCTCTCTCGCTCGCTCTCTCTCTCTCTCTCTCGCTCTCTCTCTCTCTCCCATTCTCTCTCTCCCATTTTCTCTCTCTCCCCCGCTCTCTCCCCCACTCTCTCTCTCCCCCTCTCCCCCCCACTCTCTCTCTCTCTCTCTCCCATTCTCTCTCTCCATTTTCTCTCTCTCTCTCATGCTCGCTCTCTCCCCCACTCTCTCTCTCTCTACCATTCTCTCTCTCCCATTTTCTCTCTCTCTCCCGCACTCTCTCTCCTGCACACCTCTCTCTCTCCCATTCTCTGTCTCCCATTTTTCTCTCTCTCTCTCTCCCCCCCACTCTCTCTCCCATTCCCTCTCTCCCATTTTTTCTCTCTCTCGTGTGCTCTCTCTCCCCCCACTCTCTCTCTCTCTCTCTCTCTCTCTCTCCCATTCTCTCTCTCCCATTTTCTCTCTCTCTCTACTTGTGCTCTCTCTCTCCCCCACTCTCTCTCTCTCTCTCTCTCTCCCCCTCCCATTTTCTCTCTCTCTTGTGCGCTCTCTCTCCAACTCTCTCTCTCTCTCTCTCTCTCTCTCTCCCATTTTCTCTCTCTCTCTCTTGTGCTCTCTCCCCCCTCTCTCTCTCCCCCCACTCTCTCTCCCATTCCCTCTCTCCCATTTTCTCTCTCTCTCTCTCTCTCTCTCTCTCTCTCTCTCTCTCTCTCTCTTGTGCTCTCTCTCCCCCACTCTCTCTCTCTCTCCCCCATTTTCTCTCTCTCTCTCTCATGCTCGCTCTCTCCCCCATGCTCCCCCCCTCTCTCTCTCTCTCTCTCCCATTTTCTCTCTCTCTCTCTTGTGCTCTCTCTCCCCCAGTCTCTCTCCCCCCCCCCCCATTTTCTCTCTCTCTCCCCCCACTCTCTGTCTCTCTCTCTCCCCCCCTCTCTCTCTCCTGCACTCTCTCTCTCATTCTCTCTCTCCCGCACTCTCTCTCTCTCTCTCGTGATCTCTCTCTTGTGCTCTCGCTCTCCCATTCTCTTGCTCTCCCATATTCTTTCTCAGTACCTGTAATGAAGTATGACAACATCCTAGTATTAAAATTTACACCTCTGGAGATTGTACTTCCAACAATAAAACTGGAGCTTCCCTTTAAATCCTCACCCAAAATCCTTGCTTATTATTCCCAATTACAAAACATTTTCTGACCTTTCCTTCCATGTTGTCCTCTGCTGTCATGAATACCCCTCTTTGTTTATCACGCACTTTACTCCATGTAATGCAGCCAAAATAGTGACATAGTCTTCTCCAAAACAACCGATTCAATCACTGAAAGAGCCTAGTGAGAGTAAATGGAAAGAAGAATCCGCCATCAATCAAGTCACTCTTGTTTGTAAACACATTCTAATAAAAGTAGATGTACATCCAATCACTGCAGTCTATTAGAAGCTTTAATGCCATTTCAAAAGTATATTTTTTTTATTCTGCAGCTTAGATTAAAATAATAACTGGTGATCCTGCCATGCAGCTCCTTTAGGTACTTCCTGTTGTAGGGTGACAACATTCTATGCCTGTTTCCTAATTGCTTTCTATGGTTGTCACCCTGTCACATAGGATTTCAATGGAGACTACAAGTGACCATTTCAACACACGTTAAACAGACATGGTTGTTATCATCGGGAAACCCACTCTGGGAAATGGATGCAGGGGATCAGTAGCAATGAGATGAAAAAGCCAGCAGAAACTTCCCACATTAGATTAGACTGAGAAATTGAAGCAAACCTGCAACTTGACCCCAATAGATAACATCTATAGATTCCTTTAAAAAGGTAGGCATGACCTGACAGCATCCGAGAGGGATCTGACAAGCATTTTTGTTGACTATGGTATCTGTCATTACAGTAGAACATATCCTGATGACTCTGTATTGGCTGGCTGCGATGTAATGATTAGAGACTTTCTTATTGATTGTCCTGCTGTACGCACCAAACACTCAGCCAGGACACACTGTCAAGATAATGTGAAAATCTATAGCGGGAATAGATGCATTTAATTATTTGGTTCAGCTGATTCTTTTACAGTATGAAGTACTGACAACTAAATATTTTCCATTATTGCATCAAACACTTGCAGTATGCTTCGGAAATGTATCCAGAGTCGTGTAATAGGGCAGCGTAAACAGCATTGTTACCCTAAAAAGTTCTGCCAATCAGAAATGATCTTTCATTAACTTGACAGCAATACAATAAAATGTGTTTGCTCAGACTTACTGCACCCTACCCAGCAGACTGGTTGCTGGCTTGTTGTACTTATAGGAATCAGAAGGGGGCAGCATTGAACCACCTTCAATTCATGTGTATTTTGCACACATTTACCTTATGTCAGCATATATAAATATTTAACAATATGTCACAATGCTATAGGTTTAAAATACAATCCATATAGGAAAACTTGGAAAAATTATGTAAAAATCATATCGAATAACTGCACTGCATTGGACTGCATGACCTTTGTTGTATTATCTTTGTAGCTATTTCTATTTTTTGGTAAATTCGTAAAATCTATAATAAAGAATGAAAAAAAAAAAAAAAATCATAGTGAACAAATGGCTCTTACCTTGGGTAAGGTTGCGTGTTTGTTACGTTGTACATGCTTTCAGGTCATTGACTTAAAGCGGAGTTCTGCTTAAAAAAAAAAATTAAAATACTGCAGCTGCTGACTTTTAATAATCAGACAATTACCTGTCCCAGAGTCCAGCGATGCGGGGGATCGAAGCCCCGCTCGTCTTCCCCTCCTCTCTGCGGTGCCGGCATTGTAACTGTGGGCGCCCGGCTGGGGCTTCACAGCCGGATACCCACTGCGCATGTACGAGTCACGCCGCGCGCCGTGACTGCCCGGGCAATCATCTGGGACCTGTGATATGTCCCAGATGATTGCCGAGAGGGAGGGGGGAGAGGTGACCTCCCTTCCGGTGCACCGGGAGTAAGTGGGAGCTGGGACCCTCTAAAAAGAGGGTCCTGGCTCCCCCCCCCCCCCAAATGTGGCATGTCAGGGGGTCACCTCCCTTAAAGGGGTTGTAAAGGTAATTTTTTTTTTTTTTTAAATAACAAACATGTTATACTTACCTTCACTGTGCAGGCCCCGAACCTTCTCTTCTGAGGTCCCTCGGGGGCTGTTTCAGCTCCTCCCCGCAAGAACTAACCACCTTAATGCGAGCTCCCTCGCATGGTGGTTAGTTATTGCGGGGGCGCTCCCATGATACAGCCGGCGGCTATAGCCGCTCACTGCATCATTGGATGTGATTGACAGCAGCGTGAGCCAATGGCTGCGCTGCTTTAAATCCATCCACTGTAGCCAATCAGCGACCAGGCTGAGCGGCGAAATGGATGTCGGGAGCGAGCGGCTGAGTTTCGAGGTGTCAGGTAAGTAAAATGGGGGGGGGGGGGGGGCTGGGGGCGGCGGTATTGTCAAAAGTTTTTTCACCTTAATGCATATAATGCATTAAGGTGAAAAAATTTTTACCTTTACAACTCCTTTAAAGCGGAAGTTCCATTTTTGGGTGGAACTTTGCTTTAAAGTGCTTGTAAACTCAGGGAAAAAAAACTGCAAGACAAAGGCATAATGAGCTAGTACGCATGGCATTGTATGCAGCTCCTTATGAAATACCTACCTTAGATCGAAGCTGTTGCAGCGGTCCCCGCACACCTCTGTGACCGGCGACATGTCTCCTGGAGTTATTTCCGGGTTCGCGGCCTCCGGCGCTGTAATTGGCCGGAGCCGCGATGACGCCACTCCCACGCATGGGAGCTGCCGGTCACGGCACGGCTACTAAAGAAACGTCACGAGCAGGCCGCTTCTTCACTGCGCATGTGCCGATGACGTCGGCACATGCGGATACAGTGAATATCTCATAAGCTGTGCAAGTTTAGGAGATATTCACGGTACCTACCTACCTAATATTAAAAGTGGTGTAACAGGTTTTACAACCACTTTAATAGGTAGCGAAGTCAGCATCAAGACGACAGCCCTTGAACCTGCACATATATAAAATAGTCAGCAAAAATTCATATGAATTGCCTTTCCTCACAGGTAAACATACCTTTTTTCTTTCAATAAGCGACACTTGTAAAAATATCTATACTGAAGACAATAGGTATATGTCCACCTCTGCCCAAAGTCTGAACATGTTCATTGCCCATTGGTCTCTAACTAGTCCTTCACGGATCTGGAAGTCCGAACATGTTCATTGCCCAATGGTCTCTAACTAGTCCTTCCACAGATCTGGAACAATCACCTAGCAAGGGAAGAATGTAAAGTCAGAGCTCTTGCTCTGCTTATTTGTTGCAGTTCAGTGCCTAAGAAAGTACTAAAGTCTTTGAACCACCATGACAGCCAGGCAACTAGCATCTGTAAAGAATAGTTCAGGTGAAGCTGTCTTTGGTCCTCATTTGCAGGGAACTGAATATGGAGTGGGTGAGTTAAGTGGAGCATGTACTGCATAGGAGTCAATGGGGTTGATTTACTAAAACTGGAGCACTCACAATCTGGTGCAGCTCTGCATGGTAGCCAATCAGCTTCTAACTTAAGCTTGTTCAATTAAGGTTTGACAATAAAACCTGGAAGTTGATTGGTCTCTATGCAGAGTTGCGCCAGATTTAGCTGAACTCTCCAGCTTTAGTAAATATCCCCCAATGACAATCTTCTACTGACCCGGAAAAGGTTGCCATCATAACTGGTGAGCCTGTAAGTGACACAAGTCATGTAGGAGGGATGAGGATGACAGGCACCTTCACAACCAGCAAAGACAACCAGCAAGTTTCTATCCTGATAGCCTGTACAGTATATAAACTGGATTACAATTTTGAGGCTTAAAATGGACCTTTCCATTCCCAACCATAGTGGTACCTTTATAATCTGCTCCATCAGCTGATTCAAACATGCTCCTCTCTCCAAACTTTACTGTACACTCTACAGATATGCAGGTTGTGACTTTAAAGTGGAACTCCTGCTTATTTGTCTCCTCCTCCACATTTGGCACCTTTCTCGGGGGGCGGATACCTGTTTTTTGACAAGTCTCCCACTTCCAGGAGACCGGGCCGCGGCGAAGTACATCAGCAGCTCCGCCCCCTTCCCCTTCTGCCAGGCCAGGGAGAGAGCGCAGCACGCTTTGCGCATGAGCAGAGGGGGCCTGGCCGTGAAGCCGAAAGGCTACACTGCCGGGTTCCTTTACCAGTAATGGCGGCGGCAGGACCCGACCAGCCGATGTAAACATCAGCTGTGATGCCGACATCACTGGACTCCAGGACAGGTAAGTGTTCTAATGTTAAAAGTCAGCAGCTACAGTATGTGTAGATGCTGACTTTTAATTTTTAAAGGGGCAGGCGGAACTCCACACCTCCCAACTTTTTGAGATGGGAATGAGGGACACCTATCAGCAAAAGTATGCAGGCATAGGACACACCCCTTCCCACGCCCTCTTAAAGGAGGATTTATACAAAAAAACAAGATTGGTTAAACCCACAAGTGTTTTTTTTATCACCACTATTCTTTTACTATTGGCTTTTGGAATTTACAAATGCAGCAATTTAGAAACCAGATGAAAGGTTTAGCACTGGGAAACACTTTTTGATAGATAAAAAGTGCATTTTATATACATCTATATAGATCAGACCAAAATGAGGGACAAATGAAGAGGAATGAGGGACAGAGGGACATTGCTCCAAATGAGGGACAGTCGGGAGGTATGGAACTCCTCTTTAATCACTGAAGGCCTCATGCACATTGGACACTGAAAAAATGTACATAGGAAAAAACTAAAAGACAACTCTTTATAAGAATTTGTGAGCATGTCACAAGTATAAAGAAAAAGGATGACGATCGCCCTCTGGCGTTGCATTTTACTTAATTCCACCAAGGTAATCCAAAAGGGTTAAAGGTGAAAGGTGTTTATGTTTTGAATCTCTCAATGAGAAGTAGTGACTTTGACACCAGTCTCTTACAGAAGGAGAAAATGTGGATTTATAACTTGGGTTCATTAATTCCACAAGGCTTGAACAATGAATGCAATCTACAACCATTTTTGGAAGCATAGTCTATTAGATATTTGATAAGTTACTGTTTGATTGCTAGCAACATCAGACGTTATTATGTTCATTTGACCGATTTGAATATAATTGTCATCTATTATTATTTCTTATGAAAAAACAATCTCTGTTTAACCACCGTCCCTTTAACCACTTCAGCCCCGGAAGGATTTGCCCCCTTAATGACCAGGCCATTTTTTGCGATACGGCACTGCATTGCTTTAACTGACAATTGCGCGGTCATGCGACGTTGTACACAAACAAAATTTATGTCCTTTTTGTCCTCACAAATAGAGCTTTCTTTTGGTAGCATTTGATCACCTCTGCGGTTTTTTATTTTTTGAGCTATTAAACAAAAAAAGACAGACAATTTTGAAAAAAAAAATATTATTTTTTTACTTTTTGCTATAATAAATATCCAAAAATAAAAATTTCTTCATCAGTTTAGGCCAATACGTATTTTTCTATATATTTTTGGTAAAAAAAAAAAATCGCAATAAGTGTATATTGATTGGTTTGGTTTTAGCAATGGCGGTGATCAGAGATTTTTAGCGGGACTGCGGCATTGCGGCGGACAGATGGGACACTTTGACACTTTTTTTTGGGACCAGTGACAATTATACAGCAATCAGTGTTAAAAATAGCCACTGATTACTGTATAAATGACACTGGCAGGGAAGGGGTTAACACTAGGGGGTGATCAAGGGATTAACTGTGTTCCCTAGGGAGCTGTTTCTAACTGTATGGGGGATGGGCTGTCTAGGAGAAGAGAGAGATCGCTGTTTATGATCACTAGAAATGGACGCTCTCTCTCTACTCCCCTGTCAGAACGGGGACCTGTTTATTTACATTGACAGATCCCCGTCCTGGCTCTCTGTAGAGCGATCGTGGGTGGCAGGTGGACATTGCGGCCGCGGGCGCGCACCTGCGATTGACCTTTAAGTGGCTGATGTACACCTACAGCGATTCGTGCTGCCATGCCAACCTACCGAAGTATAATGACGGCAGCTGGTCGGCAAGCGGTTAATACAGGGATTGATAAATGCTCTGAAAAACATCTCAAAATGATCCCTTTGTCCTCTGTGCTGGAGAGAGAGAAGTGGCTGCTAATTGCACTCAATGGTGTTTTTAATTGATTATTTTCAGCGTGCTGAATGATATAAGGAGAAGAATGATTATGAGACCTCTAGTGGTTATGAACTGGTACTGCAGCTCTACCATAGATATTTAAAGGGATTGTAAACTCTCATGTTTTTTCACCTTAAAGCGGAATTCCGCCGTTTTTACTGCAGCTGCTGACTTTTATAATATGGACACTTACCTGTCCATGGCGCCCGTGATGTCGGCACCCAAAGTCGATCTGTCCCTCGGCTCTCGGGTGCTGTTGCCACCATCTTCGGTAAAGGAATCAGAAAGTGAAGCCATGCGGCTTCACTACTTGGTTCCCTCCTGCGCATGCGCGACTCACACTGCGTGTTCCCACTGGTCCCTGCTGTCTCCTGGGACCCGTGTGGGGGCAGGAAATGGCGTAGATACCCGTGGGTATCTATGCCCGGAAGTGGGAGCAAAATACCAGTATTAGACAGGTATTTGCTCCCCCCTCCCCTCTGAAAGGTGCCAAATGTGACACTGGAGGGGGGGAGGATTCCAAAAAGCAGAAGTTCTATTTTTGTGTGGAACTCGGCTTTAATGCATCCTATGCATTAAGGTGAAAAAACTTCTGTCACTGACCGCCCCCCCAGCCCCCCCGTTTTACTCATTGAGCCCCATATTTCCCTCGCCGGAGAGGCGCTCTTCCCCTCTGCCCGTTGTCTCAGCTCTTGATTGTATAGATTGATAGCTGCGCAGCTATTGGCTCCCGCTGCTGTCAATCAGATCCAATGACGCGGGCGCTGGGGGGGGGGAGCCCTGAGTCCGCATTCTGCATCTATGGGACGCAAATGTTGGACTCGGGAGCGTGCCCACAAGGTAACCCCCTGGGAGAGCGCTTCTCCTAGGGGGTTATACAATGCGGGGAGGAGCTACCAGAGCCACCGGGGGACCCCAGAAGTCGAAGTTTGGGGCCAGTCTGCGCAAAACGAACTGCACAGTGGAGGTAAGTATGACATGTTTGTTATTTAAAAAAAAAAATAATGTAGCTTTACAATCACTTCAAGTCACCACTAGCCAACTCCTCCTTGCTCTGAAGAAGTTAGCAGGGATTAGCTAACGAAATGTGTCAGCGTGACGCCAGCACACATGTGACGTTCTAGGGATCGCAGCCCGTGGCAAATGCGGTTTGTGAGGCAGAGGTGAAGTGACCCGTGGAGGCTAACTTGGAAGCAGTGACACCGCGGTATCCAGTGCAGAGTTTTTGGAGGAAAGTACTGGTCCGTGAAGAGGAGCAAGGAGTGAGAGTCGGCGGTAGAGTGGAGGTGGTGAGATCTTTCAAGTACTCTGGTCTATAACAACAGGACACCAGTAGAAGCTGAGAGTGCTGTACAAGCGGTGCAGCCCCCCCTGTTTTTCATTCTCCCCCTCTTCTCTCCTCCCCATGAACTTTCTCCAGACATACAGCCTAGTACCCCCAGACTGATTTTAGACATATCCAGTCTGCATCAGTCAGCAACACAACACGCTTCAGTGAGCTTAGCCCCAGTTCAATATAGTTGGGAATTATCTGATGGACTGCTACTGAATACTTTAGATTGGGTTGCTAAATGACCATTGAACCACAAGTCAGCACCCGACATTATACATGTCGATCAACAGACCGATTAGAAGTTTGACACATTGAATGCACAGCTGCGATTTCCCCTATCTTGACAACGTTGTCTTTTTAACCACTTACCGACCGCCGCACGCCGATGTACGCCTAAACTTTGGCGGCGGATATCGTTGTTATGGCAGCACCTAGCTGCCATAACCCCGGTATCCCCGTTTTCGTGCGGCGGCCGGCTTTCAGATAAAAGTGGTCCCTGCGACGGATTCGCCGCGAGATCACTTTTAATGGTGGCGGGAGAGCGGCCCCCCCTCCCGCCGCGATCCGGTGCCCTCTGCCGCTTACCAGAGCCGTCGGTAGCAGCGGAGGCAATCGCATCCCTCTCTGTCCTGTGTCTGGAGATGAGTGAGGCTAAGATGGCGCCCACTCATCTCCATGACACTGCTGGGCGGAAGCGTCGTCAAAACGTCACTTCCGTCCACGCCTCTTAAAGGCACATTTTTTCAAATGTCATTTTTTTAAATGACTTTTTTTTTTTTTTTTAATTGCATTTTAGTGTAAATATGAGATTTGAGGTCTTTTTGACCCCAGATCTCATATTTAAGAGGTCCTGCCATGCTTTTTTCTATTAAAAGGGATGTTTACATTCCTTGTAATAGGAATAAAAGTGACACAATTTTTTTTAAACAGTGAAAAAATAAATAAAATATTGTAAAATAAATAATAAAAATCAAAAAAAAATTTTTTAACCCCCCCCCGCCCCGACGAGCTCGCGCGCAGAAGCGAACGCACACGCAAGTAGTGCCCACATATGAAAATGGCGGTCAAACCACACATGTGAGATACCGATGCGACCAGTAGAGCGAGAGCAATAATTCTAGCCCTAGACCTCCTCTGTACCGCAAAATATGCAACCTGTAGAATTTTTTAAACGTCGCCTATGGAGATTTTTGAGGGTAAAAGTTTTGACGCCATTCCACGAGCGGGCGCAATTTTCAAGTGTGACATGTTGGGTATCAATTTACTTGGCGTAACATTATATTTCACAATATAAAAAAACTGGGCTAACTTTACTGTTGTCTTATTTTTTTATTCAAAAAAGTGAATTTTTTCCAAAAAAAGTGAATTTTTTCCAAAAAAAAGTGCGCTTTTAAGACCGCTGCACAAATACGGTGCAAAAAAAAGTATTGCAACGACCCCCATTTTATTCTCTAGGGTGTTAGAAGAAAAACCATATATAATGTTTGGGGGTTCTAAGTAATTTTCTAGCAAAAAAAAACTGTTTTAAACATGTAAACATCTAAAATCCAAAACGAGGCTGGTCCTTAAGTGGTTAATATTGTTTTGGACGGTAATTCACTGAACTTTTGTCGTTTGTAATTTAAATTTTTCCTACAATAAAATATTTTTATTCAACCGTGGCGTTCCACTGTTGTGACCTCCTTGGTCGGTTTCCTTCCTTTGGTATATGCGTGCTGTGGTCACGTGGACTGCACCATATAAGCAGTGCCTATATGGTGATTGGTTGAGATAATACATCTTAAGTGAATTTATATACAGTCATAAGTTTACATACCCTGGCAGAATTTATGATTTCTTGGCCATTTTTCAGAAATCGATAACACAAAACCTATCTTTCACTCATGGTTAGTGTTTGGCCGAAGCCATTTGTTATCAATCAACTGTGTTTACTCTTTTTAAATCATAAATGACAACAGAAACTACCCAAATGACCCAAAAGTTTACATACCCCAGTTTTTAATACCGTGTATTGCTCCATTTAACATCAATGACAGCTTTAAGTCTTTTGTGGTATTTGTGGATGAGGCTCTTTATCTTCTCAGATGGTAAAGCTGCCCATTCATTCTGGCATAAAGCCTCCAGTTCCTGTAAATTCTTGGGCTGTCTTGCATGAACTGAACGTTTGAGATCTCCCCAGAGTGGCTCAATGATATTGAGGTCTGGAGACTGAGATGGCCACTCCAGAACCTTCACTTTATTCTGCTGTAGCCAATGACAGGTCGACTTGGCCTTGTGTTTTGGATCATTGTCATGTTGGAATGTCCAAGTACGTCCCATGCGCAGCTTCCTGGCTGATGAATGCAAATGTTCCTCCAGTATTTTTTGATAACATACTGAATTCATCTTGCCAAGTTTGACCAAATTTCCTGTGTCTATGTACCTCACACATCCCCAAAACATCAACGATCCACCTCCGTACCTTTCATCATAGGCCTTGTTGGCTCCTCTCCAAATGTAGTGTTTATGTTGTGGCCAAAAAGCTAAATTTTGGTCTCATCGCTCCAAATGACTTTGTGCCAGAAGGTTTGAGGCTTGTCTCTGCTATTTGGCGTATTGTAAGTGAGATACTTTGTGACATTTGTGTAGTAATGGCTTTCTTCTGGCGACTCGACCATGCAGCCCATATTTCTTCAAGTACCTCCTTATTGTGCATCTTGAAAGAGCCACAACACATGTTTTCAGAGTGTCCTGTATTTCACCTGAAGTTATTTGCGGGGTTTTCTTTGCACCCCAAACAATTTTCCTGGCAGTTGTGGCTGAAATTTTAGTTGGTGACTGTGGTTTGATTTCAACAGAACCCCTCATTTTCCACTTCTTGATTAGAGTTTGAACACTGCTGATTGGCATTCTCAATTCCTTGGATATCTTTTTATATCCCTTTCCTGTTTTATACAGTTCAACTACCTTTACCCGAAGATCCTTTGACAATTCTTTTGCTTTCCCCATGACTCAGAATCCAGAAACGTCAGTGCAGCACTGGATGAAAGATGCAAGGGTCTGTCAGGAGTCCAGAAACACATTGACCTTTTATACACACACACACTAATTACAAGCAAACAGATCACAGGTGAGGATGGTTACCTTTAATAGCCATTCAAACCCCTTTGTGTTATCAGGCCAAAATCACCAGGGTATGTAAACTTTTGATCAGGGTCATTTGGGTAGTTTCTGTTGTGATTATGATTTTAAAAAAGTAAACACAGTTGATTGATAATAAATGGCTAAAACCAAACACTAACCATGAGTAAAAGAAATGTTTTTGTGTTATCATTCTCTGAAAAACGGCCAAGAAATAATAAATTCTGCCAGGGTATGTAAACTTATGAGCACAACTGTACTGCTTGTCAGTTAAAACGGTGGATCCAGGCTATGCACTTGTAATTTTTTCCACATTGGACACTTTGGCCATCTTTCCTAGACGCTTTAGCTCCTGACAGCAGCGTTTTGGCAGAGAAAAAATGCTTGACGCTTGTAAATGCATGTAATGCATTTAGGCGTGTCAAGCACTTGGGCATTAATTCATTTCATTGGCTAGAATGAGCATTTATTCTGGCCACTGAAATTCATTTTTCAACACTCAAGCGCTAAATGTGCCTTGCGTTACTGCACTTTTAGACACATTGAAGCAGTTTTTCTGCCAAAATCTGCTGCTCTGGGACGCATTGGCAATGGGTTCTTTTCTGCCTGTAAACGCCTATGTGTGCATGGACACAGAAGATAACATGCAGGGGCGTTTAGAGGCAGGGGGGAAAAAATACGCTCCTAAGAGCAGCGTTTAAAACATCCAGTGTGCATGAGGCCTAAGCCTTCATCTTTTTCTGTAAACAGATAGAACTGCATGGCCTGCATTTTATAAATGGGCCATAATAAGTAGACCATGGTAAGGTGTAGGGTCTAAGCCTAAACTAATCAGATAGAGTACAGGTTACCCCTGAAGTCTAGACTGACCAGATCCAGCACAGGGTACCCCAAAAATATAGACTGATCATATGGAGCACAGGTTACCCCTGAAGTCTAGGCTGTCCAGATCCAGTACGGGGTACCCCCAAATCTAGACCGATCATATAGAATACAGGGTGTCACCAGCCCCCCAGTCTAAACTGATCAGACAGTTTCTGATCAGAGTACTGGTTACACCCACCCAAAGTCTAGATTGACCATATAGGGTACAGGGCACCCCCTTTCTTCATGTTGATGAAAGACTGTGATCTTACCTTTGATCATAGGCTATGAATGTATCCCCTGACATGGGCTGGCAGAGAATAATCAAACCTTCCTTGGATTCCTCATGCAGAGCAGCAGTCCATCTCCGCTCAGTTTATGCAGAGTGGACACAGACACAGCCCGCTCTTCTCTATGGGTGGTCTGATGTTTAGGCAGGTTGCTCCTAAATTTACCTGCCCGGTTACCAGTTTTCTTTTCACATCAGAGCTCCCCTTCCATCAAGGATATCATTTCACATCAGATCATTTAAATCAGAAGCCCCCCCAATCATATAAGAGTCCCCCTTTTACATCAGAAGCTCCCCCATCACATCAGAGACCCCCATTCATGTCAGAAGTTCCCCCATCACATCAGAACTCCCCTTCCATCAGGCATATCATTTCACATCAGATCATTTAAATCAGAAACCACCCCCATCACACAAGAGTCCCCTTTCATGTCAGAAGCTTCCCCATCATATCAGATCATTTAAATCAGAACCCCCCATCACACAAGAGTCCCCCTTTCATGTCAGAAGCCCCCCCCCCCATCACACAAGAGTCCCCCTTTCATGTCAGAAGCTCCCCCCATCACACAAGAGTCCCCTTTCATGTCAGAAGCTCCCCGATCACACAAGAGTCCCCTTTCATGTCAGAAGCTCCCCAATCACACAAGAGTCCCCTTTCATGTCAGAAGCTCCCCCATCATATCAGATCATTTAAATCAGAAGCCCCCCGCCCCATCACATAAAAGTCCCCCTTTTACATCAGAAGCTCCCCCATCACATCAGAGATCCCCATTCATGTCCCCCCCCCCCATTACATCAGAGACCCCCTTCCATAAGAGTCAAGATTGCATATCAGATCCTCCATTGAAATAAGACCCCCCCCCCCCCCCCCCCATCAAATAAGAGTCCCCGTTTCAGGTCAGAGCTCCCCTTCCATCAGGGATATCCTTTCACATCAGATCATTTAAATGAGAAGCCACCCCCATCACATAGGAGGCCCCCTTCTAAAAGAGTCAAGATTTCACATCAGATCTTCCATTGAAATAAGAAGCCCCCCCCCATCACATAAGAGTTCCCCCTTTCACGTCAGATTCTCCCTTTTGCATTTGAAACCCCCATCAAATCAGAGCCCTCCTTTACATCAGAAGCCACCATCACATCATAGCTTGGAGACCCCTGGGCTACACAAAGGTAGGTTGCATTGAGCTTATTATGAAGAAAAAGCAATAGATTCATCATAGTGTTAATGTTTTTTTTTTTTTTTTATACACATTTTTAATGGAAATAACCAAGAGAACAATGCAAAAAAGAATAAACCATCCAATGTGGTCAAATACACAAAGTGTTGTGGAAAGAAATGACTCTATTATGTTTTTTTCCTTTACACAGAGATACTGTAGATTCATCTAGTGGATTAGAACCCTTGCTAAAATTATCCAGCCGGGTGATAATGTTCTTTTTGTGAAAGTGCGGAGCTCTCCCTTGGGTAAGGGGCCTAATCTTGGAACAGTTATCAGAAGTGACTGGAGGACCATACAGACACCATACCTTCTTTGGTATGAAGGCTTTTCTTATCTCAACAGGAGGAGATGCTCTTCCCTATGTTATGACAATGGAAGTTTATATTTATCTGGCCCATGGGGGCCCTGGTGATGTCCCTGAGTACGGTACAAAGCACAGATAGATTTTACCAGTCTCTTCATCGTAAGTATTCAATGCTTCAGTCAACTAGAGAAAAATCCCCAATGAAATTCTTATTCTTAAAGAACAGCTCCATTATGTATCTCCAAATATCAATAAAAAGTTCCTAAAGTTTAGCTCCTACCCAAACTATCTGGGTCTATTTTGGATCTTGTAAAAACCAATCACTACTTTTTATTGCTGGGTGGGTTGGAATTTAAAACTTTAGAGATGAACTCCAGGTAGATGTATAGAAAGCACAATTAATGCAGCTACAGTATGTACTCATTATTAAATATTTAAAGGGTAACTCCACTTTTGTGGAAAATAAATTTTGCATATACAATTGCTACACAAGCCATGTTGTAATTTAATGTTATTAAAAATGACCGTTCCTTTTCAATCTGCAATGTTCTAATTTTTTGTAAACTCAATGCATTTTGTCAACCTGAAGGCATTCTGTATACCAATGATGTACGGAAACCCCCCAGAAATGTAATTTCCTGCTTGAGTGATTGGCTCGCTGATTTTCACCGACATCTGCACTAAGACACAAGTTAAATTTGGGTACCCCCTCCAATAGGTGATCACCCAGAGGGGATTGATAATAACCCAGAGGGGGTTACATTTTGAGCACCCCCTCCAATAGGTGATCACCCAGAGAGGATTGATAATAACCCAGAAGGGGTAACATTTTGGGCACCCCCTGCAATAGGTGATCACCCAGAGAGAACTGATGATCACCCAGAGGGAGTTACATTTTGCGCACCCCCTCCAATAGGTGATCACCCATAGGGGATTGATAGTCACCCAAAGGGCGTTACATTTTGGGCACCCCCTGCAATAGTCACTCAGTCAATCACTCAGAGACTCAGAGAGAACTGATAGTTACATAGTTACATAATTACATAGTTAGTCAGGTTGAAAAAACACACAAGTCCATCTAGTTCAACCAAAAAAAGAAAAAAAAAATACAATCTCTTAACAATCCTTCACCCACAGTTGAACCAGAAGAAGGCAAAAAACCCCAGCAAAGCATGATCCAATTTGCTACAGCCGGGAAAAAAATTCCTTCCTGATCCCACGAGAGGCAATCTGGATCAACTTTACCTATAAATGTTAGTACGTAGTTATATTATGTACACCTAGGAAAGAATCCAGGCCTTTTTTAAAGCAATCTACTGAGCTGGCCAGTACCACCTCTGGAGGGAGTCGATTCCACATTTTCTCAGCTCTTACTGTAAAGAAACCTTTCCATATTTGGAGATGAAATCTTTTTTTCCTCTAGACGTAAAGAGTGCCCCTTGTCCTCTGTGATGATCTTAAAGTGAATAACTCAACACCAAGTTCACTATATGAAACACATATATTGTACATGTTTTTCATATTCCCCCTTTAATCTCTTCTCAAGAGGGAATAGATTCAGTTCCTCTAATCTTTCCTCATAGCTGAGCTCCTCCATGCCTCTTATCAGTTTGGTTGCCCTTCTTTGCACTTTCTCCAGTTCCCCGATATCCTTTTTGAGAACTGGTGCCCAAAACTGAACTGCATATTCCAGATATGGTCTTACTTATGATTTGTACAGGGGGCAAAATGATATCTCTCTCTCTGGAGTCCATACCTCTCTTAATACATGAAAGGACTTTGCTCGCTTTGGAAACCACAGCTTGGCATTGTATGTTACGTAGCACCTTCTACCACAAGGTAGGTGCTAGAATAGGATTTTCTGGGTCTAAGATATCAGTGTAGGCTAATTTAGACAGGCCCGTGCTTTAGGTTAGGCCTGTTTGTTTTGATTTGAGGTTGGGAGTGTTTAGTGTAGTGGTGGGTATGATCACCTGTGCTCTGACTCAGAGGCGCCTCCCCTACTTTCAGGAAGATTGTTCTGGAACAGAGGTTGGACCTAAGGTTTGAGTGGCAGGCAGCTCATATGAGGAGCTCTGACCAATTACTATTCAGTATTGGCAGAGGGCAGGCCTCCCATATAAGCTGGGGTCACATGCTGCTAAGGAGTTCTGATGGTGCAGGAAAAGGAGAATGGAGTTGCAGGTAGCTGCCGCAGGGCGTCCCCACGTGGGGGGGGGGGGGGGGTGCGCTGAGCGCAGAGGAGGGATGAAGGAGCTGCTAGGATGTATTCCTGGATAAAGATCTTCACCATGGAGTTGGTGTCAGGCTGCTGTGACCGGGGAACACAGGACTTGCACTTTGCAGAAGATCAGTGAAGGAGAAGCAACAGTAGGACTGAGGAGAGTAGAACAAAGTTCTGTGACTGGGAACACAGAACTTGCCCTTTGGAGAAGGTCAGTGTGAAAGAAGCCAAAGGAGAATTGTTTAGAGTAGTGCAGAATGCCGGGGAACGCAGCGTTTGAAGTTATGGACTGGCTGGGAACAGTAGTACGCTTATTACCATGTGTTAGGCCGTCGGGGAGAGGTACCAAGTATCTCTGGCCTGGTAAAGCACTCTGGTAATATCATCCAAGAGACTGTGTAGCTACCAAATTCACTGAGATGTCGGGGAGAGGTATTGCATGCCTCTGGCTTATTCATTTGCTGAAGCAACACCATTTAAGAGACTTTATTACAGTAACAAAATACAGCCAGCAAGCTGGGGTTATTCAGAATGATCCCTTCTTGTCTTATTGGAAGTGAAGCAACAGGAATCTAACAGTTTTGCAGTAGAGGATTTGTACAAGAAGAGAGGAATCTAGAGGAGTGATACTCTGCAGGAGTCAGTGCAGAGGAGGAAGAGGAGCAATAGTCTGCAGTGGAGATATGCAAAGGAAATAGACTGGGAATGTTAGAAGTGCATCATTTTCAGGGCTGCTGCTAATCAATGTTCTATAAATGTGATGACAATTCAATAAGTGCTATGGGCATCCCATCCCATACCTTCCTTTACCCCAACCCGCAATAAACGCAACAAAACTACGCAAATGACTGCTCATTGTCTCAGAGGTGATAGGTGGGGGTCTGGCAGCAGGGTGATTTGGTGGATGTTAGGAACTAGGGGTAACCAAATGCTACGTGTTATTATTGAGCTTATGATCTACCAAAACCCCCAGATCCTTCTCCACCATTGATTCCCCCAGTTGTACTTCCCCTAGTATGTATAATGCATGCTTAGCCCCCAAGTGCATAGCTTTACATTTATCAACATTAAACCTCATCTGCCACATAGTCGCCCAATTAGACAGTGCATTAAGGTCGGCTTGTAAATTGGAGACATCCTATAAGGACGTTATTCTACTGCATAGGTTAGTGTCATTTGCAAAGACAGAAATGGTACTTTTAATCCCAGACCCAATATCATTTATAAAGGTATTAAAAAGTAAGGGTCTCCAACACTGAACCTTGGGGTACACCACTGATAACCTTAGACCATTCAGAGTCATTAACCACTACTCTCTGAATTCTGTCTATTAGCCAATTTTCTATCCATTTACAAATTGATCTTTCCCCTAATGATTTAACTGATGATCACCCAGAGAGGGTTACATTTTGGGCACTCCCTGCAATAGTTGATCACCCAGAGAGAACTGATGATCACCTAGAGGGGGTTACATTTTGGGCACCCCCTGCAATAGGTGATCACCCAGAGGGGAAACAGATAATCATCCTGAAGGGGTTACATTTTGGGCACACCTTGCAATAGGTGATCACCCAGAGGGGACAGATAATCACCCAAAGGAGGTTATATTTTGGACAACCCCTGCAATAGGTGATCACCCAGAGGGGATTGTTTTTTCTTCTCAACAGAAGTGGAGTTACTCTTCAAATTTTTTTTTTTGTAGTGCAGTCAGTAATCTGACTTTGGTATGTTGCTCTGATTATCCCCTATACAGCAGCACTTAGACTAGGAGAGGAAGGACAGGGACCAGGAGACAAACTGGTGTTCTGCATGGAAATGTGCTGACAAGGAAAATGCTGATGGGAAGAGATGGCAGAAGATGACCTCATCAGTCTGTTGATGCTCTTTAGCTCTCCAATCAACAGGCTGGGGGTGGAAAGAGGACACCACTGTATTCCTTAGGTGATGTTATCCTCTTGGCTGTGCTGTGTGATCAGGCTGTGTAAATCTCAGGACCGAATGAACAGAAATACAAATCTTTCCTCTATCTTATATGTATTTAGCTGTTTACCTGGAGTTCAGTTTAAGAATTCTTTATTAATCAAAGTTGGTTATTTATATCTTGTATTTCTATAATGACACACTTGTTTCCAAATGTCTGTGATTTCCTGGGACAGCCCCAGGAACTTTGTATGCAGTTTGTGGCATTGAGGTTTCCCGGCTTGATCCCCCATTGAAGGTGGATCGGTTGATCCCCGGGACAGGACTAATAAGAAAATGTTGGGGTGATGGTCATAAGTGTAGATAAATCACCATTCAGACATCAATCAACAATCACTGTGGGTGCAGGTGTATGTCCCCAAACAAAGACAGTGTGCATTCAGGGCCACTCCTCCACACCTGCTACATTAGAACCTGTGGCTGTGTTCGTACAGCTGCTGTGTCCCCTTAGAGCAGTGGTAGGCAACCTGGGACCCTCCAGCTGTTGCAGAACTACAAGTCCAATCATGCCTCTGGGAATAATTGTAACTGCCAGCCTTGCAATGCCTCATGGGAAATGTAGTTTCACAACAGCTGGAGGGCCCCAAGTTGTCTACCCTGCCTTAGATCCCTTTTACACTGGGGCGCTTTGCAGGCACTATAACGCTAAAAATAGCACCTGCAAAGCGCCCTGAAAGAGCCGCTCCTGCCTCTCCAATGTGAAAGCCCCGAGGGCTTTCACACTGGAGCGGTGTGCTGGCAGGACGCTAAAAAAAGTCCTGCTAGCAGCATCTTTGGAGCGGTGTATACACCGCTCCTAAACCGCTCCTGCCCATTGAAATCAATGGGGCAGCGCGGCTATACCGCCAGCATAGTGCTGTTGCGGCAGCACTTTGCGGTGGTTTTAACCCTTTCTCGGCCGCTAGCAGGGGGGTAAAAGCGCCCCGCTAGCGGCCGAATAGTGTCGCGAAATTGACGGTAAAGCACCGCTAAAAATAGCAGCGTTTTACCGTCGACGCACCCACCACCCAGTGCGAAAGGGACCTTAGAGTAACAGGCGGCTCCAGTTGCATGAACAATCCACTCATTTACATGTGAGGTTGGGGGGCAATAAAAACCCCACGGTTGAGCTGCGCTTTTACTGTCCGCCAACCACTACCCATGTACACATGCCACGGACTCAATGCTATGCTTCACAGCCATGGCAGAAATTTTACCCCCATTGTACAAGACTCATTCAAGTGAATAGCACAGCTCTGCAAAGGCCCAGCAACTGCATGCAAAGCACACTAGTGCTGGGTTAAAATAGCCAGTGAGGATGCCTCCTCACTGCCTGTCAGATTGTCTTTGAAAAGCAATCCAAATGCTGACCGCTCTTCAGAGAACAAAGCACATGTGAATGAGTCCTAATTTTTTTTATTATTATTATTTAATAGAATGTCTACTTTTTTTTAATTATTAATTATTTATTTATGTTTACTGGCCTGTTGGGGGGATTTTGGTGAAATATCAGAGGTCTACCACAGACCCCTCATGTCTAACATATGAGTCTGAGAAAGGGACTGAGGACATCGATTTATCAGTCCCTTTCTCTTCTGCACAGATAAATAAATAGGAAGGGTTCACAGGCTTCCTGTTCATTCACAATCTGAAGCATAGTATGCACAATCAATTACAGTTGAAGTGATGAATGGGCACAGGAGCGATCCATACTGATCTCTCATTTTGTTCATTCAGGAAAGGAAGGGGCTGGTAAATATGACATATTTACAGCACCCCCCCCCCCACTCCGCAACCTAGAACAATCCCCCCATGTTCCCTCGGCAGCTGCCAGAAATAGAGGAGGGAAACCCACAGCGCTGAGGGGGAAAGGGCACAAAGGGGGACCTGGACAGCAGGTGGAAGGGGGGCACACAGGGGGGCCCAGACAGCAGGTGGAAGGGGGGCACACAGGGGGGCCCAGACAGCAGGTGGAAGGGGGGCACACAGGGGGGCTCGGACAGCAGGTGGAAGGGGGGCACACAGGGGGGCCCAGACAGCAGGTGGAAGGGGGGCTCGGACAGCAGGTGGAAGGGGGGCACACATGAGTCCTGTACATCAGGGGGGTGGGGGCGCAGATACTAGAACCAATCCCCCTGCAGCGCAGCTGGAAGGAGAAAGAGGAGTAGAAGCCGGAAGTGCTGCAGGGGGAGGCACAAGAGTATCTGTCTCAGCAATAAGGCAGTACAGCTAGCCCTCCTGTTCAGCAGGTGCCTGGGCTCCCTTTTGAACTAATGGGGCCTGAGCCCGGTACAGGAGGGTCGACTGTACTACCTTATCAGCAACCCTGGGTCCACCTAGCCAAAAGGCCTGGCAAACCTCTCTCCTCATAATCAGCAAAAGCTGACCAACAAGTTCTAGGTGAGGGGCTGACTGATGGTGCAGATGATATACAACATACTGTTTACATCCTACTGCCCTCGTACTGAGCATGTTAGAAGACCAGAGTGTGAAGGGTTACAGAGAACAAGGTAAACTGAATGAACATGTTGATTTTATCAGAGCCATGGTGTTTTTGTCATACCATTAGCAAATGAACAATTGCTTTCACCTTTTTTATGGATCTGCCCATGCTCTTAGACCCCTTTCACACGGGGGCGGGCGTTGATAGTAAAACGCTGCTAGTTTTAGCGGCGTTTTACTGTCATTTAAGCGGCGCTTTTCGGCCGCTAGTGGGGGTTGAATGCAGATCCATAAAACAGGTGAAAGCATAAATGGTTAAATGCGCCTGTGTAGCTCTGCTGCCGAAGGGCTTTGCAGGCGATTCGGCAGCTTTCCCCATTCATTTCAATGGGCAGGAGCGGTGGAGGAGCGTTGTGTACACCACTCCTTCACCGCTCCAAAGATGCTGCTTGCAGGACTTTTTCTAACATCCTGCAAGCGCACCGCCCCAGTGTGAAAGCACTCGGACTTTCACACTGGGGCTGCAGGCGAGGCATTTTTCAGGCGCTATTTTTAGCAAAAGCACCTGAAAAATGCCCCAGTGTGAGGCTGCTTTCACACTGAAGCTGGCAGGGGGTGACGGTAAAAAGCCTCTAGTTTTAGCGGCGCTTTACCGTCATTTTAGGGGTGCTATTTGGCTGCTAGCGCTTTTAACCCCCGCTAGCGGCCGAACAAGTGGTTAAATGCGCCCATGTAGCGCCGCTGACGAAGCGCTTTGCAGAAGCTTCGGCAGCAGTGCCCATTCATTTCAATGGGCAGGAGCGGTGTATACGCCGCTCCTTCACCGCTCCAAAGATGCTGCTCACAGGACTTTTTTTAACATCCTGCTAGCGCAGCCTCCCAGTGTGAAAGCACTCAAGCTCTCACACTGGGGCTGCAGAGAGGTGTTTTTCAGGTGCTTTACAGGCGATAAAGCGCCCGAAAAGTGCCCCAGTGTGAAAGGGGTCTAAAAGGGGTCTTGCGTGGGCACCTTAAATCTTAACATGGACTACTAAAAACAAAGAATTAGATGACACAAGCTTGTTTTCCTGTGAAATTTATTTGGTGAAAAGGCACCGCTGGAGAAAACAAAAGTCCCAAATAAATTTACAATCTCATATGGCACTTCAACAAATGATGAGATTATTTACAAGGACTTCAGGACTTCCACATCGGAGAGGCATGTTACAGACAGCTCGGGTAATGCATCTTCTGGCTCTTCTCAGAAGGGTCAGTATGGCAATTGGGACTGTGGGTTAATCTGCAGGAACCTATAAAACATGAATAATGTTATTTTTTGGAGTACATGTGATCAATTACCTTTTTAAAAGCTTTTTTTATGTATTTTATGCTTACTCTAAATATATAAAGCCTTTTGGGTAGATGCTGGGAGCCTGATATACCTTAAAGATGTTTAAACTCTCTGGTATCTTGTGGGGGGACCCAATGTACCTTACAGATGTTTATAACTCTATAGTACACTGGTGTAAACCGAATGTACCCTACTAATGTTTAGAACTCTATGGTAAATTGGGGGTAATCTTATGTATCCTACAGAATTTTTTAACTCTCTGGTACACTGGTGAGAACCTAATGTACCCTACAGATGTTTATACACAATATTTCCCATGTACACGTTCCTGAAAATGGCTATTCGGTAACACTGGGTGCTGTAATGATCTCAGGCTGCATAAACATAGAGTTTAGAGTTCTGACAGTTTACTGTTGAGTTATAAACATCTGCAGTGAAGAAATGTCATCAGCACACCAAAGACTCCTCAAAAAGGGTCCAAATCTTTATTTTAGTGGTCACATGGTAAACAGCAGGCAACATTTCTGAGCCACGCAGGGCTCTTCGCCAGGCCTGAAGAAGGGGCCCTGCGTGGCTCTGAAACATTGCCTGATGTTTACCATGTGACCATGATAATAAATCATTTTGGACCCTTTTTGAGGAATCCTTGGTGTGCTGATGACATTTCTTCACTGCAGATGTTTATAACTCAACAGTAAACTGTCAGAAACCTAATGTACCCTACAGATGTTTATAACTCTATGATGTTTATAACTCTATACTGCTATGCTACACTGCCAGGAACCTAATGTACCCTACAGATGTTTATAACTTTATGCTACACGCCCGGAAACCTAATATACCTACATATGTTTCTAACTTTATGCTACACTACCGGGAACCTAATGTACCCTAAAGATGTTTATAACTCTATGCTACACTGCTGGGAACCTAATGTACCCTACAGATGTTTATAACTCTATGATACACTACCGGGAACCTAATGTACCCTACAGATGTTTATAACTCTATTATACACTACCGGGAACCTAATGTACCCTACAGATGTTTATAACTCTATTATACACTACTGGGACCTAATATACCCTACAGATGTTTATAACTCTATGATACACTACCGGGAACCTAATGTACCCTACAGATGTTTATAATTCTATGCTACACTGCTGAAAACCTAATGTACCCTACAGATGTTTATAATTCTATGCTACACTGCTGAAAACCTAATGTACCCTACAGATGTTTATACCTCAACAGTACACTGATGTACCCTACAGATGTTTATAACTCTATGCTACACTGCTGAGAACCTAATGTACCCTAGAAATGATTATAACGCTATGCTACACTGCCAGGAACCTAATGTACCCTACAGATGTTTATAACTTTATGCTACACGCCCGGAAACCTAATATACCTACATATGTTTCTAACTTTATGCTACACTACCGGGAACCTAATGTACCCTAAAGATGTTTATAACTCTATGCTACACTGCTGGGAACCTAATGTACCCTACAGATGTTTATAACTCTATGATACACTACCGGGAATCTAGTGTACCCTACAGATGTTTATAACTCTGTGATACACTACCGGGAACCTAATGTACCCTACAGATGTTTATAACTCTATGCTACACTACTGGGAACCTAATGTACCCTACAGATGTTTATAACTCTATGCTATACTACTGGGAACCTAATGTACCCTACAGATGTTTATAACTCTATGCTACACTACTGGGAACCTAATGTACCCTACAGATGTTTATAACTCTATTATACACTACCGGGAACCTAATGTACCCTACAGATGTTTATAACTCTATTATACACTACCGGGAACCTAATGTACCCTACAGATGTTTATAACTTTATGCTACACGCCGGAAACCTAATATACCTACATATGTTTCTAACTTTATGCTACACTACCGGGAACCTAATGTACCCTAAAGATGTTTATAACTCTATGCTACACTGCTGGGAACCTAATGTACCCTACAGAGGTTTATAACTCTATGATACACTACCGGGACCTAATATACCCTACAGATGTTTATAACTCTATGATACACTACCGGGAACCTAATGTACCCTACAGATGTTTATAATTCTATGCTACACTGCTGAAAACCTAATGTACCCTACAGATGTTTATAATTCTATGCTACACTGCTGAAAACCTAATGTACCCTACAGATGTTTATACCTCAACAGTACACTGATGTACCCTACAGATGTTTATAACTCTATGCTACACTGCTGAGAACCTAATGTACCCTAGAAATGATTATAATTCTATGCTACACAGCCAGGAACCTAATGTACCCTTCAGATGTTTCTAACTCTATGCTACACTGCCAGGAACCTAATGTACCCTACAGATGTTTATAACTCTATGCTACACTGCTGGGAACCTAATGTACCCTACAGATGATTATACCTCAACAGTACACTAGAAGGAACTTAGTGTACCCTACAGATGTTTATAACTCTATGCTACACTCCCGAGAACCTAATGTACCCTACAGATGTTTATAACGCTAAAGTACACTGCTGAAAACCTAATGTACCCTACAGAATTTGTAACTCTGTAGTACACTAGTGGTATTATAATGTATCCTACTGTCCTGCTGTAAATTCCCACTGGGCTTAGAAAAGGCAATATCAAATGCTTCAGGGGTTACAAGTGTCACACACCCCCTGCAATGTTACTGTAGTAGTAGTTGGGAACTACTTGGTGTAGTAGTCCCAAGTAGGGACTTTGGGAACACATACCGTATTGTCCCTTCATCCTGACATGATGTGCTTGATGAAAGCTAAGAGAAAATAAAAATAAATGTGAGAATAATGTATCAATTCTGTTCTTTACACAAGTATTAATAAAATATGCTAGACTGTCTTACAGTGGATCATCTACAACAGGGCTGCTGCCGCAACTGAATAATCAGTCTTGACCTGTATTTTTATTTACCTTGCTTGTGTCTGTCTTTTAAGCTGGGAGTCAAGAGTCAGTGGCCACCTGAGGTCTGATAGTCATTACTGCCTGACTTCCTGCTGATAACTTCCAGCTTCTTAGTGTGCATAACAGCCCCACCATTAAAGAAACACTGTTTAAAGGACCAACAAAATTGTCTCCACTTTGGTTTAGCATTTGGTTGTATCTGTAGTCTTCTTGAGGCTGCTGCAGGCATGTACGCCTCTAGGTGCCCACACACATTTCAATTGGAATTCTAAACAACCTTGGGGCTCTGTTATTTAATGCTGTTACAATGTGTATTATAAGCATGATGTCAGGCAGTTCATGGAGCAGCAATGTGACTCCACACCTCAACTCTTAGATGAAAAGTAAGACCCCATACACACATTAGATTTTCTGCAGATTTTTGTCTTCAGATTGACCAAAACCATGTAGTGCAAGGGTCTGCCTGATTGCATACAAATTTAAACTCTTAAGGCTTGACCTCATATTATGGTTTTGGTAAATCTGAAGACAAAAATCTGCAGAAAATCTAATAGTGTGTATGGGTTTTAAGGCTGACCATACATAATACAATTTTCTTGTACAATTTTCCTTTAGATTTACCAAAACCATATAATATGAGGTCAAACCTAAACACTTTCAATTCGTATGCAATTAGGCAGGCCCTTGCACTACATAGTGTCAGGGCTGGGCTCAGCCCTTCCTTCTCTGAGCTGCTCAGCTGTTGGCTAATTGCCAGCTCCTATCTCTCCATAGTTACTGACCTGTTGATGATATCCTGCTGGTCAGTCCTGCCTACTTAATTCGTCCAGCCCAGAGGATCTCTGCCTTTGCCTTGGTCAACATCACAGAGACTATCTCCTGTGTTCCTGTTAAAGACTGCTTGGCTGACATCCCTTGTGACTCCAGATCCTGCTTGCTGTTCTACTACACTGATCCCTGACTTTCTGGCTTGGCTGACTATCCATTCCGGTTACCAAACTTTGGCTATGTTTTGACTATGTTTGTTCTATTTCCTTTATTATTAAACAAGTGTGATTTAACTGTACTTCTGTCTCAGTCTGATTCATGGTTTCTGACACATAGTTGAAGGTAATTCTAAAGGAAATTGAATAAGAAAATGGTATAATGCATGGCCAGCTTAAGACACAAAGTAAGTACAGCTAAAAAAGTTTTTTTTTTATTTATTCAGAAACAATAACCAACACTGCAGCAAAACAAAGACTATAAAGATGTCTGTTGGGGCCAGTGCAGGCCTGTATGTGGTGGTTTACCTTCATAGTTGATACATCCGTTGGCATCTTCTTGCCCTGCTAGGAGCTGCTCCACTTCACTCTCTTGTAGCTTCTCACCTATATGGGACAGAGAAAAGAAAACCCTGGTGGTTTCTGAAGAATACAAGTTTTTGCATGTGTTGCATCTAGTGGGGGTACATTGACATGACTGATGTTGGCCGTTATGAGAAGACAAACAAAGGGCAATGTGGAAAAAAGCAGCACTGGATACTGATACTGAGGTACATTCTGCTAAAGTGTTCTAAAGTTCCAGAAGTGGATAAATCTTTAGCAAGGCTGTTTTCAAAAGCAAAGGAATCCATGGTCCAACCAGAGAAACTTGGGTGCAACCATAAAAAAGAGAAGACACATGTAGCACCATAGAAAAAATGGTGGGTCAAACCATTATATGGTAAATCCATTTTTATTCAGATAAAAAGTTCCAACATGGTTTAGGGGTTTAATAGTTGCAAGCAGTCTGGTGAAAAGCTTTTGTTTGACATTGTTAATGTGAATTTACACTTGCCACCACATTGCTTACATCTATCATCTGCAAACTGACTAGAACACACATGTTACATGCACGCAGTGACATTTCTACAATAAGCAGTCCTAGGCCATGTTCCTCTTCATAGGCCCTGAAGAAGGAAGTGGTTTCAAGCCTCTGAATTGCATTGGCACCTTGCTTTATCAAACTAAAAAATTGTGTTTTTCATACACCAGATTGACCCATTCCAATTTCTTTAACTGTCCTTTTATTATGAGGAGGCAAGATGCTGTGACTCACCCAAAGTGGCCAAAACATGACGCAGTTCTGCTCCCATTACAGTGCCGTTGCTCTCTTTGTCAAAAACACGAAGTCCTTCCACAAAGTCCTCAAAAGAGCCCCGGTCCTTACTTTTGGAGATGTGCTGGAGCATTGGAAGGAAGGTCTCAAAGTCCAAGAGTTTGGTATTTAATTCTGAAATGCAGAAACAGAAGTCTGAGGTTAACTTGCTACTAATCACTAGTACAGCTTAATTAGAATTAAATACATTTTAATTAATAGATAAATATATAGACCACCCAAAACAGATATTTTGCTGTTGGGTGAGTGCTAATAAGTTAAATCACTTACTTTTCTTTAATATTTTTTTTAACTTAAAGCATAATTCCAGCCAAAACTCTTTCCAAAAAAAAAAAAAATGGTGAAGAGCTAAAACTTTAAACAGGTTTTTTTCACTGTTTCTGTAGCCATTTGGGAGATGTTCCCTCACTTCCTGAGTGGTTAAGGAGACTAGAACTGTGCAATAATGTGAATAGACATTTGTGTTCCCAACAGGCAAACTACCCTACTTCTTCTTTGGTCACCTGAACTGAAAGTGAGGGAGAGCTCTCTAAAGAGAACACAGACAGCAATGAAAACCTTTTCCACCATCAAAAAAAAAAATCATCAAGTAAATAAATAATATATAATGTATGTTTTGTCTGACATTTCAGGTTTTCTGCATTGAGAGGAGCCTCGATCACTTTGCTGCACTTTCCATTAAAATAAAAGTTAAAAATTCAGGAAGAATATTGAGATCTTCTTATAATGGCTGTAGTAGGTAACCAGAGCAGGAAATCCAGGTTCAGAAAATGCCACAAAAGAATTAAAAAGTCAGTGAAAGATTCCAAAAATTGGCATCTACCTGTAGATTTATTATTTTTGAGCCACTGATCTTGAACAAGTATAAAGATCTTATTTGGGGTCAGTGACAGTCATTGGCATGACAGCCAGGCAAATAGCATTTCCAGAAGGAGACGTCACCAATGGCTGCCATCATGTTTCTCTCATTACAGGTTTGCCTTAAGGCAGTTGTCTTGGCCTTGATCCACCTTTTCTATAGTCCTTGCCATCATAGATTCATGTAGTCCTTTAAAGTGCAATGATTTAAGCTGTATTGTATTCTGAATATGCTTTAGAGTATTGTATATCCGACTGGGGATCTACAGCGAGACAACTGGCGGACTCTGGGTATTAAGCCACTAAATCTAAAGTCTTAGAAGTGACCATTTGTGACCTCGGCTCCTAAGATTTTCTGTTCCCCGGCATTGACTGCATTCACAGATAATAGCACACATACCACAGCTTGCTGAAATGTCACTCGCCCTCCCCTGGGTCCGCATTGGGAATGTAACGCTCTTCATGGTATGGGCCTGGTCTGTACTCTTAATACTGGGAATTTAATTCCTCTGAGTATAGCAATGATTACACCTCCTACAAATAGGTTGAGTGAAATGCCCACAATTCTATAAAGGCCTCTCGGAGTGATGCCCACCCTTCCCTCTGTGCTCAGGCCTTGAGGGGCATTAATCCCTGCCGCTGAAATAGAAAGAGCCCTAACGCCAGGTGGGCAAGGCTGAGCGTTTGTTCAACATGGAAGGTATGTCACATTGAGCCAGAAACCCTCGGGACCTGCATATCATTTTACAAAAGCAATACTATTTATATGGTAGATCTTGTGCCCTACATTGCTGCCCATTCTATGGCTGTGATTTATAAAAAAAAACTTAATTGAAAAACATGCTGTTCTGTTCGCTTAAACCTGAATTCCAGGAATTACCGTATCTTTTTTTTTTTTTACTTCCAGTGGTCCAGCTGGATTACATCTAATTCTTCACATCTCACATCCAGAGAACTGCAGAAATTTATTGTAGTAGCCTGTGCTACATACAGTCAGCACTGGTCTCTTCCGGGCGCTGCCCAAGTGAGTTGCCATTTGTATACTGAACTTGGTCGCTCACTCGGCAGAGAACATCCTGTATTCTTTCAATGAATACAAGGCATTCTCTGGTTGGACAAGGTGGAGATCGTGACACCATCTCCTCTCCACCCTATCCAATCAGAGAACGCCTTGAATTCATTCAAAAAATACAAGACATTCTCTGATTGGTAGTGGTGATGGCAAGTGAGTGACCCCTGTGTTCAGTATACAGTAGATAGGTCACTCAAAGCATGATGAAAGCACAAACTACTACAGTGAATTTCTGCATCCCCAGGAACCCTTCAGAAGCGAGAAATCACAAATTAAATTTAACTAAACAGGACCAATGTAAATTAAAAAACAAAAACAAAAGATAATTCCCAGAGTGTTGATTAGTATTAGTTCAGGGTTATGAAATGGTGTTCATGAACAGCAAAGAGTATTTTTTTTTTTTTTTTTATAACGTTGAACTAACCCTCTTGACTACAAAGTTATTTTGCTTCTGACTAATTTATCTCATGAAATGGTTACAATTAATGTTTTTTATTTTACAATTGTACAGCTAGATTCCACAGTACAAAAAAACAGAACTTTGGTTCGTTTTTTTTAGATATGTGACCAAAATGACAACCAAAGCATTAGAATCCAGTCACTGGATGTCTCAGCTACTGGTATCATTCACATGGATCTACACGCTTTTCAAGAGACACATTAACTAATTATTCAGGTGATTATGGAAATGCTTATGAAACCCTTGAACTACAATACTTCTGTAAAGCCTAGCACACACGGGGCGAATGCTGGACGTCATCGGCTGGTTCAATAGCTGACATTCGCCCCGCGTGTGTGGCAGCCGGCTTCTGTCGGATGTGCATGCTGGAGAACCAGCAGCCGATCAGCACTCTCAGCCAATGGGGGGCCATCCCCCTGTCAGAACACAATAGAACAGCAGGGGAGATAGTTGTACTAACATTGAATGGTTAGTACAGCAGCTCCGACTAGATCTGTTTATTTATTTTTTGTTCAACCTGCTGGGTTGAATGAAAAAAAAAAAAAACTAGTGGTGTGTACCAGGCTTCAACCCTTCAGTTAATTGGTTGGGTGGAGTATTTTTGCTTGACTGCTATACGCCAGGCATTAAGTGTACAGGCATTAAGTGTAATAGACCAATAAGGGTGTGAATGTCTATGAACTGACCCAAAAATTGCACCACAGCTGGATTATAAATGTTTGTTTTTTCGGAAAGCCCCCTGCCATCCACAGTAAACAACTCACTCACCTTCTGGTTTGGGTCTTCCCAAGACCTTCAACACCTCTGAATTGGTGGGATTCTGTCCCAGAGCCCTTAATACATCTCCACATTGTCCATAGGTGATCTTCAATTCTCCTCCGGGAGTACGATCAAACAACTGGAAGGCTTCTTTAAATTCTGGAAATAGGAGGAGTGAAAAGTTTAACTGCTACTGATAGATCTCAGAACAAGTGCAGCTTTTATACGGTAGGTAGTTACACCTCCTTGGCCATCACAGCTCCCAAAAGAATTCCTGTGCAAGGTTTGGCTTTATTAAAGTTGAACCTACGTAGAGTTAAGCAAGCTTCTCCCTTCCCTGTTTAATAGGACTTGGGTCTTGGGAATGGATCCTGAGCTGTGGGAGGCAGCTAGGAGAAAGGTGTCTTGTGATCTAGAAGTGCCCGGTCTGTAGTATAGTAGACAGTGGGGTAAAATGGACCAAGCAGGACAAGGCACCCTTATGGTTCCTGCTTCCAAAATGCTGCTATGCTTTTTGATAGAGAATCTGTCACTTTGACCATTTAGGCTAAAGCAACAGGTTCTCTTAAAAGCTCCTCCTGCCCCCACTACTCATCTTTTTTGTTCTTCCCTGCTGTTTCATTCATCTGTTAGAGCCATTGCAAATAGTTAGTGCATCAGACAATCCTTTCCTTCCTCCCAGGATGCAGTGCTTACGCTTGGATGACCAATCGCCAGGTCAAATCTCTGCCATGTGAGGGGGTGGGTATGCCATTAACCCTGTGTAAGCTCTGACACTGTCTGCCATGGAGCTTTCACATTATTTAGACCTACACTCGCCCCAGCAGAAGAACAGTCCATGCAAGCTGGTGGAAAATGGACTTCAAGAGAACCTGGTCTCTTTCTTTAAAGTACATATCCACTTCAATACACAGTTTCCGTTATGCCAAGGACTGTACTCTAGGAAAACAAGTTGCATTATGTCAACACCATGACCCCCATGGAATATCCTAGACAGCTGGGAGGTAGCCCTTGCTACGGCAATTAGACTCTATAGTATCATGTTACTACAATATACATTATACATGCGTTAGAATTATTCCATTGGGCATTCTCTTCATTCCAGGTTCTTCGATAGCCCCTTAACCCCCAGACATTGCTGGAGGTTTGTCTGTCGGCTGTGCCATTATTCCTGCTACAGTATCCATAATTAACGGACATCTAAAGTCTAACTAGGTGACAATCATTTGCTAAAGCACCATGTTTTATAAACTCTTAAATTAAAATAATTAAAGAATAACTCCATATTTGTTGAGAAAAAAAAAACACCCCCCTCTCTGGGTGATCTATGTAGGATTTTAACAAACTTTGTTGCAGATTTCTACCTTTTGTTTTTCTGAAGAAATCCCTGTGTGTTTTTCTGTGCCCATATGGAAAGTTAATCTAATGAGAGCAGTTTCATAATTATCAATCAGCTGCTGCACCTGCAGGGCTCTAATGAGGAAAATTGCAGGGTCTGCATCCCTTTAGACATGATTTCCTATTGGCAGTATCTTACCAAAAATGACATTTTTGTTGCAGGGGATGTCTGATCTCTTCTGGGAAAACCAGTGAGCCAATCACACTAGCAAAAAATTATATTTCTGGGGGGAATACAGAATACCTCCGGGTAGGCATATTGCATTGCATTTTACATAGAATTACATTGCTGCAGATCGAAAAGGAAAGGACATTTTTTATAACATTCAACTACAATATGACTTGTGTTGCAATTGTATATGCTTAATTTTTTTTTTCCCCTTGCTATTTTTTTCCACATGGAAGTGGAGTTATCCTTTAAATTACATTTAGTTTTTACCCTTTTTTCTCCTTTTTGGCATCTCAATGCTGCTGATCTCCTCCAACCATGTCTGTGCATTCTGTATTGGCATGGCAGCTTGTAGTCCCTACCAGGGGTGCATGTGGCAGGGTGACAACAAAGCAAACCGAATGGGAAGCAGTTGTCATCGTATAACAGAAAGTGCCTGAGTAATGACTTTCAAGGCAGGATAACGAAAATATGCATATTTAAAAAGGTTAAATAAAAACTTTTGGAATTTTAAAGCAAGTCAACATACAAAGGAAATGCACGTTAACACATTAAAACACACCTGCCTAACACTAAAAAGTGCACCTTTTAGCACACATAGATCCAAATAGGCCCTGAGACAATTTTTTTCTTGAAGGATTGTTTATATGAGAGAGTTTGGAGGCTACTCAGGGAGCTCCTTTTCTGATGAAGCCCACCACATGCTGGCAACTGAAGTATTACCATACCTGAATATTAACACACACCTGCTGTTGTTGTTATGAAGGAGCCCAATTCCCCTATGAAGAAGCCCAATTCCCCCTTTAGCCTAGTTATCTAATTGTATATAACAGAGAACCTCCTAAAGAGTTATAACATGAATAATGATTTTTTATAACCTAGATGAACCTAAAGCTGGAGGATGCCAAAGGGCGCATGTTGTAAATTGTACCAAATACTTAAACACTTATGATAAAAAAAGGACTTGCCTTCAATCTGGTCAGCGCCGTACTCAATCTGCAGATAAAAGAAAGTTATGACTGTTAGTTGATTGTATTAGAAGAAGAGACAACACTATACTAAATCAATATGGTTTTCTTGTCCAATATGTTTGTCCAAATTAGAGTACACAGACATTTGGATATCCACTGATAACATTATACAGGAATACAACATAGCATTCAGTTACATTGGGGGGACATCAGTGAAGAGCAACATACAAAATGCTTGCGAGAGTCTAACCAAATCAGAAATTTGGGAATATCTTAAACCTAAATAGCTAGAAATGAACAGGTATTAGTGAGAAAGGGATAGGAAAGGAGTGGGGAGGGGGAAGTGAGTGCTTCGGAGCCAAAGCAGGTTATATCAGACCCTAAGTGGAAATAGTAGGTCAACATCATAGGTCTATCCGGTGACTGTCATCAACATATTTTTAACATTGCTCTCTGTTATCTTCCTAGTTTTCCTGTGCCCATTATAAGTGACCCCCCTCTACCTACTTGATGTTTAATTTATATTATGGAGAATGTACCAAGAGGAGATGAAACACACAAAGATGGGTGGGGACACCCTAAACTTTTTGGTGGATAGGAACAGAGTCAAGAGTTATGATAGGAAGCCCTCATGGTTGCAGTATGTAAGACATGGGTGCTCAACCTGTGGCCCTCCAGCTGTTGCGGAACTACATCATGCCTCTGCCTTTGGGAGTCATGCTTGGAACTGTCAGCCTTGCAAAGCTTCTGGGGACTTGTGTTTCACCAAAGCTGGAGAACCATAGGTTGAGCATCCATGATCTAATGCCGCGTACACACGGTTGGACTTTTCGTCTACAAAAGTCCGACGGACGCTGACGGACTAAAGCCGGCTGACAATCCGATCGTGTGTGGGCTTCCCCGGACTTTCAGCGGACTTTTCCAGCCGCAAATCTGACGGACTTTAGATTTGAAACATGCTTCAAATCTTTACGTCATAACTACGCCGGACCCAGAAATCCGCTCATCTGTATGCTAGTCCGAAGGACAAAAACCCACGCTAGGGCAGCTATTGGCTACTGGCTATCAACTTCCTTATTTTAGTCCGCTGTACGTCATCACGTACGAATCCGTCTGACTTTTGTGTGATCGTATGTAGGCAAGTCCGTTCGTTAGAAAGTCTGCCGCAAGTCCGCAAAAAGTCAGTTAAAAGTCTGTCGGACGGGCTGTCGGACTTTTGTAGCCGAAAAGTCCGACCGTGTGTACGCGGCATAAGACATATAAGAAGCTAGGGGCTAACTCAGGCCACCAGGCTTGACATATAGCTAAAATATAAATTTAGGGTGGACTGACATTTTAATCACAATTTTGAGAGTTGAATAAGGGAAGTGTTGGTTGCCACTTTTGTATAGTTTATAGGGATTATTTTTGTTGTCTGTGCACCTTTGGGGAGATTCCCCTCAACTTCGTGTCCCAGGGACACATCAGGAAATAAGAGGAGATCTCACGCTCTTCAAGGACAGTTATCACCAGAACAATTTTGCCAAATAGAAGATTTCCTTTCACCCCCTGTTCCTGTGACAACTCCCCATTCTTGGATTTCCATTACTTTCTTTATTGAAAACAGTGGTCACTTGGACCAATAAAGAGTGTTAATCTGCCCAGATGAGACATAGACAGCATCAAAAACCTGACATGGGTTCTAACTCTTCCACATTCTATCCTAAACGGAAAAAAAGTATTGACTTTTATTAGGTTTCTTTGCTAGCAGGGCTAAGTTTGGGGGACACAAAGTGCTGAAACACTTAAGTCAATTGCCCCTTCTAAGTGCACCTTATTTGCTAAGTCTGAAGTAATGGGTTACATGGAATTTTCTCTGTTGGTGCAGTGCTAATAGTTTCTCCCTTTCTGGAAGTGTAATTGGCATCAGTCAGCAGCGGGATCAGTGCATGCTGAGTATTTAATTGGTTATGTGTTGATGTGCTAGCTAGTGAGCACTTTGTGCCACCGGTCTTCCTTCTCTGTGACATCTTTCTTGACTATAATGTGCTTAGCTCTATTGGACTGAGCATTTCCAGGACAGTACCAGCTTATGTCTAAACATACACGTTAAGATTTCTTTTGTTCACTCCTGCTGGAAGAACTGGATTTGAGATGAAGGTTGGAGAGATGGGGGCCCCTAATAGTTTTGTTACGGGGATACATCATACACTATATTACCAAAAGTATTGTGACGCCTGTCTTTACACTCACATGGACTTTAATGGCATCCCAGTTTTAGTCCGTAGGGTCCAATATTGAGTTAGCCCACCCTTTACAGCTATAACAGCTTCAACTCTTCTGGGAAGGCTGTCCACAAGGTTTAGGAGTGTGTCTATGGGAATGTTTGACCATTCTTCCAGAAGCACATTTGTGAGGTCAGGACTCAGGCCAGTCAAGTTCCTCCACCCCAAACTCGCTCATCCATGTCTTTATGGACCTTGCTTTGTGCACTGGTGTGCAGTCATGTTGAAACAGGGAGGGGTCATCCCCAAACTGTTCCCACAAAGCTGGGAGCATGAAATTGTCCAAAATGTCTTGGTATGCTGACGTCTTAAGAGCTCCCTTCACTGGAACTAGGGGGCCAAGCGCAACCCCTGAAAAACAAGACCACACCATAATCCCCCCTTCACCAAATGATTTGGACTAGTGCAAAAAGCAAGGTCCATTAAGACATGGATGAGCGAGTTTGGGGTGGTGGAATTTGGCCTTGTTTGCACAGAGTCCTAACCTCAGCCTGATAGAACACCTTTGGGAAGTATTAGAGCAAAGACTGCGACCCAGGCCTTCTAGTCCAACATCAGTGACTGACCTCACAAATGCGCCTCTGGAAGAATGGTCAAACATTCCCATAGACAAACTCCTAAACCTTGTGGACAGCCTTCCCAGAAGAGTTGAAGCTGTTATACTTGCAAAGGGTGGGCCAACTCAATAATGAACCCTAAGGACAAAGACTGGGTTGCCATTGAAGTTCATGTGCGTGTAAAGGCAGGTGTCCCAATACTTTTGGTAATATAGTGTGTGTGTGTGTGTATATATATATGTATATATATATATATATATATATATATATATATATATATATATATATATATTATTAAAATGATAATTACATTAGAATAATAATAATAAATAATGATAATAATAATAACAAAGTTTTGTCTTTAAAATACACTTTAACAAAAATCTGTACAGGACACAAAAAAAACAATATTTTTTTCATAGTTACAGGATAGGCTTCAGTAATTGATTTGATTTGTTTGCTAAAATAATAATGAAACTAAGGCTAGCATCTGAATATCTCTAGTTATTATTTTTGTTAATTTTTTCCTACTGATACTTGTAGTGCAAAGCCCACTAACAAGTTTATAAATAGTAAAGCAAGTGTTTCTTGATAAGTCTGGAATTTCCTCCCAGTCAGTCGCACATTCCTGTATGTCTATATATGCCCCAGTTGTAGCCTCTCATGTATAGTATAGGTTCATACTTCTCTAATCTTCATTTGGAACCTGCTGATCCCATCATTCGGGACACTAATGCTGTGTGTGTGGTCACCAGCCCACGACATGCAGATGAGATTGTGAGATCAGTGTGAAAGAATGCATGATGGAAAGAGAGAGGGGTCATGTTTTTTTTTCCTTTTTGTTTTGAACTCTTACACCTAAATGTAAAAATTCACACTTTCAAATCGTAATAATCTCAATAATTTTTAATGGCATCCCAATGCAGTAAGACAATGCACTTGCAAAAAAAATGGTAATTTTAAGGATGTTAGGGTGCATTGGCAGCCCATTAAAAATGAATGCATTGCACCTTAAAGTACAAGATAACATGCATTATTGCTAGAAGTGTGGGACTTTCACCCCTTTTCTTTGGTCCTTTTACAGACTTGTGTGTTCCAATAGCAAACAGTCCCCAAGTCATTTTTAAATATTGGTAACTATCAGCCCTCAGCACCTTAATGGATGACGGGGATTGAATCTAAAAAAAAAATATTGGTGGTAAAACTAGAAACAGATTTCAAATAGCAATGAGAGAAATTGAGAGTTGTCATTTCCCCTAAATCTCATCGGAAACTCGGAGATTGTAGCCAAAGTTGGTAAGCTACATTGGAGTCATTAGAGAAGGCAAAGCTTTTTGGTGTTTTTTTTTTTATTTCTTTTTATGTATTTTTTTTTTTTGTCTTTTTTAAATGGCTCCTGCAGGTTACAGAAGCTCCATCCAACTATCCTGGACTTGCTCTTGTGATAAAAAAAAAAAGGACAGCTCCTCATCTTTTCTTTAGGATTATTATTTTACATTTTTTTTAAACAAATCAAAAAAAGTCAAATTACTATACACAAATAATGATCACATACACAAAAAAAGGAAAAAAAAATAAATATACTTAAAAAAAAAAAAGTATTTTTTTTTTGCTTCCCAAGCAAGTTTTTGCCTAAGCAAACACCTGTGCGAAATTGAGAATTTTTGGAAATTTTGTTGGGAAATCAATTTATCAGAAGTCACTTCGCTCATCTATTCTTTAAAGCCCTGGAAATCAGAAAGCGATGGTGACTCTGCTATTGGACTTGCTCTTGTGTAAAATAATAATAATAATAAAAAAGAGCTCCTCATCTCTTCTTTAGCATCATTACTTTACATTTTTTTCACAGAAAGAAAAACATAAACAAATAAAAATAAAAAAGTAAAATGACAGTACACAAATAATAATCACATACACGAAAAAAGGAAAAAACAAAAAATAAACTTAACTAAAAAAAAGCATTTTTTAAATTTTTTTTTGCTTTCCAAGCAAATTTTTGCCTAGGCAAACACCTGAGTGAAATTGAGAATTTTTTGGAAATTTTGTTGGGAAATCAATTTATCAGAAATCACTTCGCTCATCATATTCTTTAAAGCCCTGGAAATCAGAAAGCAATGGTAACTCTGCTATTGGACTTGCTCTTGTGGTAAAAAAAAAAAGAAATCTCCTTATCTCTTCTTTAGCATCATTAGTTTACATTTTTTTCACAGAAAGAAGAACATAAACAAACAAATAAAAATAAAAACGTAAAATGACAGTACACAAATAATAATCACGCACAAAAAAGGAATAAAAACAAAAAATAAACTTAACTAAAAAAAAGTTGTTTTTTTTTTGCTTTCCGAGCAAATTTTTGCCTAAGCAAACACCTGAGTGAAATTGAGAATTTTTTGGAAATTTTGTTGGGAAATCAATTTATCAGAAATCACCTCGCTAATCCTATTCTTTAAAGCCCTGGAAATCAAAAAGCAATGGTAACTCTGCTACTGGACTTGCTCTTGTGTAAAATAAAAAAATAAAAAAAAGAGCTCCTCATCTCTTCTTTAGCATCATTAGTTTACTTTTTTTTCTTCACAGAAAGAAAAACATAAACAAATAAAAATAAAAAAGTAACATGACAGTACTCAAATAATAATCACATACACAAAAAAAGGAAAAAAAATAAATAAACTTAACTAAAAAAAAAAAGAAAAACATAAACAAATAAAAATAAAAAAGTAAAATGACAGTACACAAATAATAATCACATATACAAAAAAAGGAAAAAAAAAAAAAATAAACTTAACAAAAAAAAAAGTTTTTTGTTCTTTCTTTGCTTTCCAAGCAAATTTTTGTCTAGGCAAACACCTGCGCGAAATTGAGAATTTTGGAAATTTTGTTGGGAAATCAATTTATCAGAAATCACTTTGCATATCCTAATCTTTAAAGCCCTGGAAATCAGAAAGCGATGGTTACTATGCTATTTACCAAGTTTCTGCATCACCCCTTGTTCATCAGTACTCACCGTGATACTCTTGGGGTCAAAGGCAACCTCCTTTGGGGGCTCTGGGGCGGCAGGTGCCGGTGCAGCGGCCGCCTTGGGGGCTTCCTTTTTTGGTTCAGGCTTCTTGGGGGCCATGATGTGTGAGTGAGGACGGCTTGGGAATGAGAAGGAGAAGAGGACAGGAATGACAGAGCCGGGGTGGTCACTCTGCTCCCTCTTATATGCAAGGAGTGGGAGCTGTGTTACTATAAAAGGAAGCCTGACAGAGAGATGCCCTACAGGACACAAGTATTCATTGTTATCAGCCCCTGGCTCCGCTCACGTATTAACACCAGCCCTGCCACACACCCTCAGCATTGCTGGCAGGCTGTCATTCATTCTCCATGCAGTCACAACTGTGCTTGTTCAGAGGACTATGTGCACTAATAGCGTCAAAAGGTATCATTCTCTGATCTGATTGGATGCTATGGATTATTGCACTTTGCATAGTGCAATAAACCATAGTATATAGTACCAGATATTATTATTATTATACAGGATTTATATAGTGCCAACAGTTTACAACATGAGGGCAGACAGTACAGTTATAACACAATTCAATACCATATATAGTGGGGGGGGGGAAAGTATTTGATCCCCCTGCTGATTTTGTACGTTTGCCCACTGACAAAGAAACGATCAGTTTATAATTTTAATGGTAGGTTTATTTTAACAGTGAGAGACAGAATAACAACAAAAATATCCAGAAAAACACATTTCAAAAAAGTTATTAATTTGCATTTGAATGAGTGAAATAAGTATTTGACCCCTTCGCAAAACATGACTTAGTACTTGATGGCAAAACCCCTGTTGGCAATCACAGAGGTCAGAGGTTTCTTGTAGTTGGCCACCAGGTTTGCACACATCTCAGGAAGCATTTTGTCCCAGATCCTCTCCCAGTCATTAAGGTTTCCAGGCTGACGTTTGGTAACTCGAATCTTCAGCTCCCGCCACATATTTTCTATGGGATTAAGGTCTGTTGACTGGCTAGGCCACTCCAGGACCTTAAAGTGGACCTTCAGTATACCTCCCAACATTTTGAGATGGGAATGAGGGACACATTTTCAATGACCTGGCTGGGGGAAGGAGGTTCTCACCCAAGATTTAACAGTACATGGCCCCATCCATCTCCCCTTTGATGCGGTGAAGTTGTCCTGTCCCCTTAGCAGAAAAACACCCCCAAAGCAGTAGCGGGCTCTCCATAAGGGTCGCAGAGGCGCCGCCCCCCTATTCATGCGTCCGGCCCCCTGATCTACATACAGGGCACCGGACTATGGATTCCAATGGCGGGGGTGTGTTTTTTTGAAGCACGTGATTAGAACCAGAGGCTCTAATAGGCTTAAAAAGGGGAGGGGGGGTTGGGGTGTAGAGCACTGCACCCTGAGCACACCCACTTGTGTGGCAATAGCGAATAAATGTTCGCTATTGACACACAGATGCTCCTCCCGGCCAATCAGAAATCAGGTTATCGCCTCTGTTTTGCTCCCATGGTGGGTGGGGTGATGTTAGCTTGTGCCGCCCCTCCAAAATTTAGAGCACTAGCCGCCACTACCCCAAAGCATAATGTTTCCACCTCCATTGTTGATGGTGAGAATGGTGTTCTTGGGGTCATAGGCAGCATTCCTCCTCTTCTAAACACAGCGAGTTGATTGATGCCAAAGAGCTCGATTTTGGACCTCGTGGCAAAGAACTCTCTGAAAAAAAGAATTGTTGCTCTACATAATGGTGGCCTAGGCTATAAGTAGAGTGGCAACAACCTGAAACTGAGCTGCAGCACTGTGGCCAAGACCATACAGCGGTTTAACAGGACAGGTTCCACTCAGAACAGGCCTCGCCATGGTCGACCAAAGAAGTTGAGTGCACGTGCTCAGCGTCATATCCAGAGGTTGTCTTTGGGAAATAGATGTATGAGTGCTGCCAGCATTGCTGCAGAGGTTGAAGGGGTGGGGGGTCAGTCTGTCAGTGCTCAGACCATACGCCGCACACTACATCAAATCGGTCTGCATGGCTGTCGTCCCAGAAGGAAGCCTCTTCTAAAGATGATGGACAAGAAAGCCCACAAACAGTTTGCTGAAGACAAGCAGACTAAGGACATAGATTACTGGAACCATGTCCTGTGGTCTGATGAGACCAAGATAAACTTATTTGGTTCAGATTGTGTCAAGCGTGTGTGGCGGCAACCAGGTGAGGAGTACAAAGACAAGTGTGTCTTGCCTACAGTCAAGCATGGTGGTGAAAGTGTCATAGTCTGCTGCTGCATGAGTGCTGCTGGAACTGGGGAGCTACAGTTCATTGAGGGAACCATGAATGCCAACATGTACTGTGACATACTGAAGCAGAGCATGACCCCTCCCTTCGGAGACTTAGCCGCAGGGCAGTATTCCAACATGATAATGACCCCAAACACACCTCCAAGATGACCACTGCCTTGCTAAAGAAGCTGTGGGTAAAGGTGAGGGACTGGCAAAGACCTAAACCCTATTGAGCATCTGTGGGGCATACTCAAATGGAAGATGGAGGAGCGCAAGGTCTCTAACATCCACCAGCTCTGTGATGTCGCCATGGAGGAGTGGAAGAGGACTCCAGTGGCAACCTGTGAAGCTCTGGTGAACTCCATGCCCAAGAGGGTTAAGGCAGTGCTTGAAAATAATGGTGGCCACACATAATATTGGCACTTTGGGCCCAATTTGGACATTTGCACATAGGGGTGTACTCACTTTTGTTGCCAGTGGTTTAGACATTAATGGCTATGTGTTGAGTTATTTTGAGGGGACAGCAAATATACACTGTTATACAAGCTGTACACTCACTACTTTACATTGCAGCAAAGCGTAATTTCTTCAATGCCACATGAAAAGGTATAATAAAATATTTACAAAAATGTGAGGGGTGTACTCATTTTTGTGAGATACTATATATAAAATGCACTTTTTATCTTTCAAAAAGTATTTCCCAGTGCTAAACCTTACATCCAATTTCTAAATTGCTACATTTGTAAATTTCAAAAGCCAATATAAAGGAATAGTAGTGGTAAAAAAAAGCACTTGTGGGTTTAACAATTTTTGTTTTGTATAATTCACCTTTAGAGGGGTGTGGCAAGGGGTAGGTCCTATCCCTACATACTTTTGCTAATAGGTGTCCCTCGTTCCCATCTCAAAAAGTTGGGAGGTATGCAACACTTTCACCGAGTTCTCCTCTGAATCATTCAGATGATCATTAGCAAACTTCAGACGTGCCTGTACATGTGCAGGATTTCAGTCCTCCACGACGTAGTGTGATACCAATTGTTTTCTTGGTGACTACGGTCCCAGCTGCCTTGAGATCTCCCGTGTAGTTCTGGGCTGATTCCACACCATTCTGAAGATCATTGAAACTCCACAAGGTCAGATCTTGCATTTGTCAGTGGGCAAAAGTAAAAAATCAGCAAATACTTTTTTCCCTCAAGGTATATCTTGGATTTTTGTGAAATTACTGATTTTTAAAAATATTTTTTACTTTTTTTTTTTTTTTATAGTTTTGAATGTAGTAAGGAAGGATTAGTACCTACGTCTGTGTTCTGTGAAGAAGGTTTCCTTTCACTCCCTGTCCATGAGACACAGCGAGGGGTAAGAAGAGATCTCACCAAAGCAAAGGGAAATCCCTTCTTCGGTGTCACCAGAACAGGTGTCCCCAGTGAAAGATTCCCCCTCACCTCCTGTTCCTGTGATAACTCAAGAATGTTGGATTTCTCATCACATTCTGTACCACTGACAGACCTATAGAGAGGGACACAGATGGCACTAAAACCCTGACAGGGGTTCTAATCCCTGCAAATCCAAACCTAAAAAAAGAATTTGGCTTTACATACACTTTAAGTACATCTCTGGGTTTTTGTTGAAATGGAAAGTCATGCTTCATTGAAAACCTGTACATCCAGTTGCATAGACTTTATCTAACTTATTTAAAGTAATATTAAACCCTAAGGCCCCTTTCACACAGGCGCCTCCATTATATGAATTTTGCTTGCTCAGTGGGAGATCGCTTCGCTGATCGCCGCTGAGCAGGCAGATGACAGGTCCGTCTCCGCTCACTGTGCAGAGCAGAGGCGGACCTAGTACAGCTCTCCTCTATGGGGAAATCGGGTAAAAGGGGACCGCTTGTCCGGTTTTTTTTTCGATCTTATCCGATCCGATCCACCAGACGGATGGAAAATAGGACCACCATCCGTCTGGATTTTGCAGAGAGGATCAGATCGGAGAGGATCGGATTGGATAGCGGCAGATGTCGTCAGACATGTCACTGCTGACATCCGCCACTCCATAGGAGGGTCCGATCAGGTCCGCCTGAAAAACTGACAAACCTGATCAAACAGCCCATGTGAAAGGGGCCTTTTAAGCATATTCAGCAGCTAATTGAATCGTTTACTGAATATGCAGCTTCTTTATCTTCTAATCCTTGCCTAGGTTCCAGTTTAAGCTCATATCATGATCACAGCCCCAGGTTTCCTGTTTCCGCTGGGTTCCTTTCTCTTGCAGAATCCTATGGAGACACCCTTACATGCAGGGACTCCCTACACTGTGATCATCAATAGAAACACACAGCCCTATAGCCAGGGGTAGCAGTAAGTAATAAAAAGGCAAAAAAATATTCATATACAGTGGAACCTCGGTTTGCGAGTAACGTGGTTAATGAGCACTGTATTTCTAAAAATCCTAACTCGGTTTGCGAGTGTTGTCTTGCAAAACGAGCAGGATTCAGGCCAAAAGCGGTGTGCAGTGCCGCTTTTGGCCTGAGGTGGGGGGCGCCGGAGCTGAACAGCGCCGATCGTCAGCGTTCGGAAATGCACGGAAAGGCCCGAGGACAGTTCGGCTGACCTCGGCAAACCTCGGAAAGGTTGTGAACGGAGTCTTTCCGAGGTTTGCCGAGGTCAGCCGAAGTGTGCTCAGGCCTTTTCGGCCGTTTCCAAGGCTCTCCGGCGCCCCCCGCCTCTGGCCACATGCGGTATTGCATCCCATTGAAGTCAATGCGGAACAAATTATTTTAGTTTCCATTGACTTCAATGGGAAAACTCGCTTTGATATGCGGGTACTTTGGGTTACCAGCATACTCCTGGAATGGATTATGCTCGTAATCCGAGGTTCCACTGTACTCACATTAGTACACAACATTATAATTCTTATTTATTATTATTATTTATTATTATTACTGTACAATATTTTTAATATTATACTTAATGGGTTGATTTACTAAAACTGGAGAGTGCAAAATCTGGTGCAGCTCTGCACAGAAACCAATCAGCTTCCAGGTGTATGGTCAACACTTAATTGAACAAGTTGAAGTTTGAAGCTGATTGGCTACCATGCACAGCTGCACCAGATTTTGCACTCTCAGGACGCCAGACACATGAAATACTATTGTGGGGATAGGTGGGGGGTGTGTATTATGAAGCACGTGATTAGAGCCAGGGGCTCTAATAGGCTTCAAAATAGGGTAGGCTCGGGGCGGAGAGCACTGCGTCCCAATCCCACCCTGTTGTGTGACATAGCAAATGAATTTTCGCTATTTTCACATTAATGTTCCTCCCTGCCAATAAGGAGGCAGGTCAGTGAGACCTGTCTCCTGATTGGCCGGAGCATTAGGTGATCCTATTGGATGCCTAACGCTTTGGTGGAAGAGGAGGAGACACGGCAGAGGAAGCCGCTGGAGGAGCCGAGCGGACACAGGAGTCGCCGCTTCCTGCCAATGCCTTCAGAGGATGAGAGCCCCGTCACTCCAGGAGAGGAGCAGAGCCCCGCCACATGAGTGGTAAGTGCCACCGGACCGGCTGCGGGGGGTTGGTTAAAGTGACAGCCGGGGGACGTGCCTGGCTGCATATGATGGGCACAGGTGGCTGTATTTGGTGGGCACAGTGGCTGCACATGATGGGCACAGTGGCTTTATTTGGTGGACACAGTGGCTGCCTATTATGGGCACAGTGGCTGTATTTGGTGGGCACAGTGGCTGCACATGATGAGCACAGTGGCTGGATTTGCTGGGCACAGTGGCTGCATATGATGGGCACAGGGGCTGCATTTGATGGCAAAGTGGCTATATTTGATGGGCACAGTGGCTGCATATGATGGGCATAGTGGCTGCATATGATGGGCACAGTGGCTGCACATGATGAGCACAGTGGCTGTATTTGCTGGGCACAGTGGCTGCATATGATGAGCACAGGGGCTGCATTTGATGGCAAAGTGGCTGTATTTGATGGGCACAGTGGCTGCATATTATGGGCACAGTGGCTGCAATCGATGGCACAGTAGCTGCATTTGATGGGCAAAGTGTCTGAATTTGATAGGCACAGTGAGGTTGCAATTGATGTTTTTTTTTTTAAGTATTTTTCAGAATTTTTCAGTTTGTTTGTGCCCCACCAAAAAATTTTAGACACTAGCCGCCACTGCCCCTAGGGGTGCCAAGTAGGGATGCACTGAAATTACTATTTTTGCTTTGTCACAATTATGCTGAAAATTTTTGACAAAATTTCACCCTTCCATCAAAATTCATTGGAGTCAACAGGGAAGGGTGAAAAGGGCTCTAAGGGCCAATTCACACCGGTACGACATACTCTCCAACTTCGAGAGCACAAGCTGCATGACATGTCAAAATCAATGGTTCCCTATGAGAGCCGTCTTAACTGGTCCAATCTTTGTCGGTCCAACTTTGAAAAAGGTTACTGCACTACTTTGGTCTGACTTGGGCACAACTTCAGCCCATTAATTTAAATTAGAAGTCGCATCCAAGTCAGATTATCATCCTAACTGATCTGACTTGTGGCATGCGACTTGTGCCTTGAGATCAAGTGTATGCAATGTTAGCAATATAAAATCCCCATAAAAAAATGGCATGGCCCCCCCCCACCAAATCCATATAAGGCCCTTTGAGTCTGGTATGGATCTTGAGGGGGAACCCAATGCCAAAATGTATTTAAAAAACGGCATGGGTCCCCCCCAAGATCTTTTGGTCTGGTATGGATTTTGAGAGGAAACCCCAGAAAAAAAAAAACGGCATGGGGTCCTCCTCCCCCCAAAAAAATCCATACCAGTCTCTTATCCAAGCATACAGCCTGGCAGGTCAGGAAAGGGGGGGGCGAGCGAGTGCCCCCCACAAAGCACCCATCCCCCCATGTTGAGGGCATGTGGCTTGGTATGGTTCAGGAGGGGGAGGGCGCTCGCTCCCTCCCCCCTTCCTGGACCTGCCAGGCTGCATGCTTGGATAAAGGTCCAGTATGGATTTGGGGGGGCACACGTCGTTTTTTCTTTTTTTCTTTACATTTTGGCATGGGTTTCCCCCTCAAGATCCATACCAGACCCAAAGGGCCTGGTATAGATTGGAGAGGGTCCCCAGGCCTTTTTTTAAAATAAATTTGGCATGAGGTTTCATCCATTCCAGAGCCAAAGGAATTGTTTTGATTGGTCAAAGGACAAGTCTCAATCATCTCCAAGTCAGATCAAAATCAGATCCCGTTCATTGAAGTCGCAGGGCAAAGTCAGATTAGAAGTCATGTGACTTCTGTGTCATATCAGTGTGAACATAGCCTAAAGGGCTCCTGAGGGTTGCGAAAGGCTTAATTCACCTATGTGATGCAAGTCAACTCACGTAACCCATGTTACAATGTACTTCGCATTGCACATCAACATGTTTTTCCTTTGCAGGTTGATATTTTTTACACAGCGAGTAATAAAAAGGCAAAAATCATTGTATTACTATTAATATCAGTAATTTTAGTATTAATATTAGTACACAACATTATAATTAGTGTACAATATTTTTAATATTATAATTAATGGTGTTGATTTACTAAAACTGGAGAGTGCAAAATCTGGTGCAGCTGTGCATAGAAACCAATCAGCTTCCATTTTTTTTGGTCAAAGTTTAATGGCACAAACTGAAGTTAGAAGCTGATTGGCTACTATACAGAACTGCATCAGATTTTGCACACTCCAGTTTTAGTACATCAACCCCAGTGTGTCATATATTTAATAATTATTACAATGAATTTATAATATTTCTTATATTTATTATAATAATCATTATGTTCTTCCATTTTTGTGCATTTTATGCTTGGAAGTTGTGTTTTCATCAAATAACCATATAGTTCCCCTACACATGATTAGAATGAAAATTTAGTATGACAAACGATTGGCCGATTATCTGATCGCTGGTATAGTGCTTTGGCCAGCCAATTCCGACTTTGCCGAAGACAAAAACTGAAGGTGAATGCTATAACATTTTTATCGTACGTAAACACAACGTCCAATTTTTGTTTAAATAGTACAGTTTTCGTCTGGAAAAAATTGTAAGAGCCAGACTACGCATACTCAGAAACTAAAGAATACATACAAAACTATTCAACACATTACATCACTTCTGAAGTTGTATTCTGTCGTACAAGAATTTTTGTAAGTTGAATAACCTCTTCACTTTCAATATGAAACTAACATGCAACAAAAAATGAACGGTTATTCGTCCGATAATCTGATCGTGTGTGCAAGGCTTTAGCTACACAAAAAATAGAACACAGTAAAAACAACTAGGACATTCTTGCATTCCATTTAATTTTTTTTTTTTTTTGCGAAAATAAACTTCAAATAACAATAAAATACACAATAAAAAAATACACTTTACACAGCAATATAGGAAGATTTTCTTAAAGATATTTTTTAAGGCAATTTCTCCAAAGCAAAAAATAAACAAAGGCCAGTTTCGTCATTTTGGCGAAGGCAGGATCATTCATTTTGCGGCGAGATCAATTTCGATGAACGCACTCTGCCCATCCCTGGTGCCAGGGGAAATGGGGGTGGCAGCTGTCGGTGGCTATTGTCAGAATCCCAAGGTCATTGCTGAGAACAGCTGCAGCTATTAGCCTGCTTATATAAATATAATATCTGTGCGGCATTAGAGGCTGGCTACCGGCTAGGAGGGGGTTAGCCGTACGAAGGTCTGCTTCTATTATTAGAGGTATAATGCCAAGCATCATTCCCATTGGTGGCATGTTAAGTCCAGGCACTCAGCCCACCCCACCTCCTGTCGACTGACCGGTCACTAATTGTAAGGGGGACCGACTCCTTGTTATCTGCTGTGTGACAATGTGACAACTTAGGTAGCACTTAATTGACAATCTCTTTCTTGCTTGTCTATTAATAACTAATTACATTTTAAATGTAATGCAACCCGTAGATCATTAGCAAGTGCAGTATTTAGCACCCTTGCTCCGGTTGCATGTTGTGTACTTAGTACAGCTCTACAAGGCTTAAAACTTATTGGCTTCTTTATATGTAAGCTTTCATTTGATGGGCGCTGTTTTTTATTTTGGTTATGGATGGTTTTGCATGCTTGGGACCCCTGGACCAGTTGCAGGTGAGAACCCTCTGGTACCTTAAATGCTTGGGGGGGGGGGGGGGAGTAGCTGCTCAATATCTATGAGACTCTGTTGTAGTGCAAGGTAGATTTAAGTATCATTCTAGACCGGGGTTTCTCAACCTTTTATCAGTGGTGGCACCCATTAAAAGTATGCAAAATCCGGAGGCACCCCAACCTAAAGCAGAAAAAAAATTGAAATGTTACTTATCCATGGGAAACCTGAGAAGGGGATAAAAAAAAAAAAAAACTGCCTTGATGAAATTCATTTTACATCAAAAGCTCCCCTTTATTTCATGGGTCCTTCCATCACGCCAGAGCTCCCCCATCATGTCTAGGCCCCCCATCACATCAGAGTACTCCCGATACATAAGAGTTCCCACTTTAGATCAAAGTCCTCCCATATCAACAGATTCCCCCCATCAGAGCCAGGACAAGGGGTGGGCAGGAGGGGGCGGCTGCCCTGGGCACTGTTGTATTATGTGAGGTTCGGGGGCACCCCAAGGAAATTGGAGGGAGGGGATTTGTGTTGAGAGGGGGAATTTATGGGAGGCGAAAAGAGGTAAGAATTGTTCTAAAAGGGGGAAATTGGGGAGGTGTGCCAGGAGTGGTGATCGGGGGGGGGGGGGGGGTGTTGAGGGGGAGATGGGACAAGAGGATTTGTGCTAGAAAAGGTAATATGGTGGTGGATTTGTGCTAGGAGGGGACTTTTTTTGAGGGGGAGTCATGCTAGTGGGGATGATTGGAGGGCATATGTGCTAGGAGGGGAAATGGGGGGGGGGGGTAATTTGTGCTAAGAGGGGGATTTGGAGTGGGGGGTAGAGGATTTGTTCCCGGAGGGGAAATTTGAGGGGCAGAGGATTTGTGCTAGGAAGGGGGAATTTTTTTGGGAGAGGGGGTAATTGTGCTGGGAGCATATATGGAATAGGAGGATTTGAGCTAAGCATGCAGATTAGCGTTCTTTTTTTTTGAGGGGAGGCCATTTTTGCTGACACATAATGCTCTCTACATTTTGGGGGGGGGCACAATTTGGCATGTTCGCCCTGGGCTCTAGATGACCTTGTCCCGTCACTGCCCCCCATCATCGAGTCTTTTCATCACATTAGATCCCTCCATCCAGGGCCGTCTTTTCGCATGGGCACGCTGGGCAGTTGCCCGGGGGCCCCACTTTCCTGGGAGGCCCCACCTGCCCAGCGACCCCAGCCAAGCATCATTCAGATGTCACCAGGGCCGGACTGGCCTACCGGGATACCAGGGTAATTTCCCAGTAGGCCGCCTGCCCTGGGGCCGATGTGTGTGATAGTAGATGAACACTGGATTCAATTGCCTATCACACGAGCCGGTCTAGGGGGACGATCTGTCTCGCGTGTGTAATGCCATGGTGACTGAGTAACCAGTGGGACATACTGGGACTTCTAGTTCTGCAGAGGCAAGCGAGAAACCAGTGGGCATGCTGGGACCTCTAATTCTACAGAGACAGGAGAAGGTGAGCCAGTGGAACATCTAGCTCTACAGAGACAAGTGTAACCAGTGGGACATACTGGGACTTCTAGGCAATGCCATGGTGAGTGGACAGTGAGGCTGCATTCACGGGCACAGTGAGGCTGCATTCATGGGCACAGTAAGGCTGCATTCACGGGCACAGTAAGGCTGCATTCACGGGCACAATGATGCTGCATTCATGGGCACAATGAGGCTGCATTCATGGGCACAGTAAGTTTTATTCTCGTGCGTGATTGTGTAGACAGGGCCCCAGTGCACTGTATTACCCCCTACAGTGCACTGGGGCCCTGTCTACACAATAATGCTCTTAAGATGGCACTGCCCCCATTACAAGTCTTCTCATCACAATCAAGTCCCCTATCACAGAGCCCCCTAAAATCAGAGACCCCCCCCATCACAGGTCCCTAATCACACAGTCCCCTCTTAACACCAGAACCCTTCCCTTTGGCAGCAGCTTATGAGAGGGTGGGAGTTGGAGGAACCAGACTTCCATCCTTTTCTGAATGGTGGAGGCTGAATGCCACCTGCCCTGGATCAGCATCATGAGTGGGTACAGGCGGGCCAGCCACCAATAACATAGCAACAAATGATGCCATATGTACTGCCCTAGGCGTCATTGGTTTACTTTGCTGGTGGACAGTGTGCCTGCACCATGTCAACTCATGACTCTGATCCAAGGCAAACCGGGTCCCATGCTTGCTACACCCAGGGGGAACCCAAATGGCACACGGTTTGCTAAACATTGCTCTAGATAAGCAGCTATTGTTTTGCTACAATGCATATTTCTAAATGGGCCCTAAGGGCTGGGTAAACCAGTATGCAGGGCCAGTGCTACCACTAGGCAAACTAGACAGCCCCCTAGGGCGCACTGCTGCCTAGGGCGCCCGGTCACTGGTGTTCCTACTCTCTTCTCTCTGCAGCAAGTAACTAAGTCTTAGCATCAGCTGGCAGCTGCCGCTCCGGTCGCACATAATGTCAATGGCGCAGCGGCGGCGCAGGACTGTGTCGGTGTCCCCACTCCCGAATGAATGGAAGCAAGCAAACATTCATTGATGGACACTGGTAGGCTGCATTTGATGGGTGCTGGTGAGGCTGCATTTGATGGGCGCTGGTAAAGCTACATTTGAAGGGCGCTGGTAGGCTGCATTTGATGAGCGCTGGTGAGGCTGTATTTGATGGGCGCTGGTGAGGCTGAATTTGATGGGCGCTGGTGAGGCTGCATTTGATGGGCGCTGGTGAGACTGCATTTTATTGGCGCTGGTGAGGCTTCATTTGATGGGCGCTGGTGAAGCTGCATTTGATGAGCGCTGGTGAGGCTGCACTTTATGGGTGCTGGTGAGGCTGCATTTGATGGGGGCTGATGAGGCTGCATTTGATAGGCGCTATATCAAAAAGGTGGGGTTTACATGGGCAGGGCAAAGGAGGTGGAGTCAGGGTGGAGCCGGGGGCGGCAAAATGAGGTTTCGCCTAAAGGTGTCCAAAACCCTTGCACCAGCCCTGCCGGTATGCACATGTTTATGCGTTCTATTTTTGACAGCCCATTCGTTTTAATGTGCAAAAAGTATGGCAGGTTAGACTTTTAAAACTGCGCCTGCGCCAAACTGCATGGTAAACGTTTGTTTTCTGCACTGCATATGGCTGAATGGGCCTTAAAGGCACTCAACTAACCCTCTACAACATGCTATGGCATACCCTTGTACACTTCTGACAAACCTTTACATTAAAACATGGATTCTTGGTTTGCAGATATTGCAGAAAATGTTCAGGCTGGCCAACTGCAGAAATGCCATTATTGACTTGTTTTTTAAAAAATACAAGCTCCAAGGCTTTTATCCTTATCACCTGATGAGTCCCTGATCTGAAACAAGCAAGTTCATACCAAGGTTCTGCATACCTCCCAACTTTTTGAGATAGGAATGAGGGACACCTACCAGCAAAATATGCAGGCATAGGACACACCCCTTGCCATGACCCCTTAAAGGAGAATTTTAATAAAAAAACAAGATTGGTTAAACCCACAAATGCTTTTTTTTTTACCCACTACTATTTCTTTATATTGACTTTTGGAAATTACAAATGCAGCA